>NC_091061.1:157992697-158295728 GCF_000393655.2 Nicotiana sylvestris | reverse complement strand
GTTAATTAATAGTTAAGGGATAATATTAAGCAACCCTCCCTTAACGTGGCAGCTCCCCCACGTATTCTATTTGTGACTCTTAATAAAGAGTGATAGGTGACAATATTAGAGATGTGAGGTGTGGCATGATTTTTATGCTTGGGCTCTAGGTTTGACATTTACCAAGATTTGTTTTAGTCTAGTATCAAACTTTTACATCAGATACATGAAAACTCTTTTAGAGAATCCTTAAGTTGTGTTTTAATATGTTTGTTATGAGAATGCTAGTGATTCCATTCTTGCTACTTCGCACATATTTTTTTTAAGTAGCCTAATACAATTTTCAAGTTACAACAAAAACGCTACAAGCCACACTCTTGGTTGTACCTCTGGATACATCTAAAACTCATGAATTGATGAGTTTATTCTTAATGTTCTACTAACTCAATATTTAGAGTGATTTTACTTTTAAAAGTTGTGCTTTAGGATATAGATTTGTATCCCCTTTTTGGTCGTGCCATACCTCAGGCCCATGAATAGTAGGCCTACAATTTCATTGATGTAACAGGGAGAATAAAGAGCAAAAGGAAGTAAAACGAAATAGGCTGAATGGGACAATCCTTTGCTAGACTCATCAGTGCGCCCAAAGCCTAGTCTTTGTCTGATTGAGATTCCGGAGAATCTATGCGTCATATATTATTTTTGTTGAGGTCTCTGTTGGCGTGTAGAGAAGAACTGAGCTTGGATGTTTCATTGAATGTGTTACGACCCTAAACCCGGACCCGGTCGTGATGACGCCTTTTGTAAAGACAAGGATAGCCGACACACTCCCAATTCATTTTTAAACAATTAAATAATAAAACTATGCCTTTAACATAATAATAAAAATCCCAAAATAAGGTGAATAATATGATTGCAGAATAGACATAGTCCGACATCGGGGTGTCACCAGACATGAGCATCTATCATAAAAAAACTACTAGTCTAAAAGAGTCTACACAACCATTACATAACTAAAACAGAAGAAAATAAGATAGAGGGAGAAGTACTGGGCTGCGAACGCCGACAACTACCTAGTGAATCTCCAAAATCTACTAGAAGCTCTCTCAAGCCTCACAAGCAGGACCTGAAGTGCCTGAATCTGCACACGGGGTGCAGGAAGTCAAGTGAGTACTCCAACTCAGTGAGTAATAATAATAAATGAAGACTGAGCGATAAAAAATCGCGTAAAAGTACATCAACATACGATAAAGAAGCAGTATAAAACCAGTAAAAGCAATGAAACAGTGAAAACATGTAAAAACACTTAGTTCAGAAGAAGCTTCTTTAAAATACCTTTTTAACTATTAGGCAATTAAATAAGAAGAAGCTAGAACAAATAAACACATAAAAATCCGCCCCTCGGGAACAATGTCAGCAGAATCCGCTCCTCAGGCAATATTATGGAACAACACCAGCCCCTCGGGCTATATCTTATATCATAATGGGTACCCGCGCTCACTGGGGGTGTGCAGACTCCTAGAGGGGCCCCTTACGGCCCAAATGCAATATCAAGCCATCTTGTGGCATACTCAGTAAGCTTTCGGCCTCATATCAACAAGCCACCTTGTGGCATACAATCTCAGGCCCTCGACCTCAAAATTATGAATCGGTGTATACTCACAACACAGGCCCTCGGCCTTACTCAATCAGAATCACATAAGCCACTCGGCAACAATAAAACATATTGATCAGCCCAAATTATCATTTAAAATATTATTTAATGTGTTAAAATAGAGTAAACATGGTTGAGTTATGAAAATAATAGAATATAACATGACTGAGTACAAGTATAAATTCAAAATAGTGAGAAAATATCAGTAAAATATCCTAAGGGTCCAAATAGTTGGCACAAGGCCCAAATATGGCATTCAGCCCAAAACAAGATGATAGCAGATATTTTCAATCAAATACGCGGTAAAATAGTCATACGGGATGGACTAAGTCACAATACCCAATGGTGCATGACCCCACGCTCGTCATCTAGCATGTGCGTCACCTCAATATAGCACAACAATATGAAATCCGGGGTTTCATACCCTCAGGACAACATTTACAATCATTACTCACCTCTAGCCTGTCCAATTATCTAGCTCGTGATGCCTTTGCCTCTCGAATCGGCCTCCGGATGCTCAAAATCTAACCAAAATCAGTGCAAAACCATTAAAATACGCTAAGGGAACAAAGCCCACTCGAAAGAAATCAAATTACAACACAAATTCTGAAATTGGTCAAACCCGATCCTCGGGCCCACGTCTCGGATTCCGATAAAATTTACATCAATAGACTCCTTATCACTCCCCGAGTTCATTCATACCAAAAGCATCAAAATCCAACCACAAACAACCCCTCAAATCCCAAATTCTAGGTCTCCAATTACAAGCCCTAGTTCTTCAATATTAGGCTTAAATTCCATGAGTAATTAGATAGAAATCACATAAGAATCGAGTATTAAGTCCATAAATCTTACCTCCAAGTGTTTCCCCTTGAATCCCTCTTCAAAAAGCTCAAACATCGCTCAAAAATCGTGGAAGTTAACCCTAAATCGCGAACCAAATTGCTATTTAAACATTTTGCCCAGGCATCCAATCCTTCTTCACGAACGCGGTCAAAGCCTCGCGTTCGCAAAACACAAACTTAGGTTGACCAAATTTTCCTCTTACGCGAACGCGACCAATCCCTCGCAAATGCGATGGCTCCTCAGCTCAACCTTCGCGAACAAGCTCCCTTTCTCGCGAACGGGATGAACAATTCCACCTGAACCCAGCTGGTCAACTTCCTCTATGCGAACGCATCTGATACCTCGCGACCGCGATGCACAAGATCCCAGCCCTTCGCGAACGCGGAGCCTCCCTCACGAATGCGAAGGATAAATCCTCAGCCTCACCTGTTAACCCTTCGCGAACTCGAGGGCCTACTCATGAATGCGAAGGCCAAATGTCTGCAACACTCCAGCAGATTTTCTACAACTTTCCTAAACATGAAATGGTCCTATTGACCATCCGAAACTCACCCGAGGACCCTGAGACCTCAACCAAACATGCCAACACATCCCATAACATCATTCAAACTTATTCCAACCTTCGGAACACTCAAAACAACCTCAAAATACTAAATTCACATCGGATTCAAGCCTAAGAATTCCAAAATCTTCTAAATTACGCTTTTGATCAAAAGGTCTACCAAACCATGTTCGAATGACCTGAAATTTTGCACACACATCCCAAATGACACAACGGAACTACTGCAACACCCGGAATTCCATTCCGACCCTTATATCAAAATCTCACCTATCAACCGGAAAATGCCAAAATTCCAATTTCGCCAATTCAAGTCTAAATCTACTCCGGACCTCCAAAACACATTCCGATCACGCTCCTAAGTCCCAAATCACCTCCGAAGCTATCCGAATCATCGAAACTCACATTCGAGCCCTTTAACACATAAGTCAACATCCAGTTGACTTTTCCAACTTAAGCTTCCTCAAAAGAGACTAAGTGTCTCAAACTTTACCAAAACATCTCCGAACCCGAGCCAGCCAACCCGATCACATATAGAACCGATAGACAAAGCAATACAAAGAAGAAATGGGGAAAATAGAGCGGTAACTCATGAAACAACCGGCCGGATCGTTATATTTTCCCCCTCTTAAACAAACGTTCGTCCTCAAATGAGTCAAGAAACATATGTGAAGCCTCAAACAGGTGAGGATATGTGCTACGCATCTCTCGCTCGGTCTCCCAGGTAGCCTCCTCCACGGGCCGACCTCTCCACTGCACTTTCACTAAAGCTATATCCTTTGATCTCAACTTTCGAACTTGACGCTCCAAAATAGCTGATGTCTCTACATCGTAAGTCAAATCACCATATAACTGCAACGTGCTGAAATCCAGAACATGAGACGGATCCCCAATATACTTCCGGAGCATAGAAACATGGAATACCGGATGCACACTCGACAAGCTGGGTGGCAAAGCATGCTCATAAGCCACATCCCCAATCATCCAAAGCACCTCAAAAGGCCCAATGAACTGAGGACTCAATTTACCCTTCTTCCCAAATCTCATATCACCCTTCATGGGCGAAACCTTCAACAGAACCTTCAAATTAACCATGTAGGACATATCTCAAACCTTCCTGTCAGCATAACTCTTTTGTCTCGACTGCACAGTACAAATCCTCTCCTAAATTACCTTCACCTTTTCTAAAGCATCCTGTACCAAGTTTGTCCCCAATAGCCTAGCCTCACCCGGCTCAAACCAACCATCTGGAGATCTACATCGCCTCCCATACAAAGCCTCATATGGAGCCATCTGAATACTCGACTGGTAGCTGTTATGATAAGCAAACTCTGCAAGCGGTAGAAATTAATCCCATGATCCTCCGAAATCAATGCCACAAGCACGCAACATGTCCTTTATTATTTGAATAGTGTGCTCGGACTACTCGTCCATCTGAGCATGAAATGATGTGCTCAACTCAACCTGAGTACCCAACTCTCGCTGCATAGACATCCAAAATTGCGAGGTAAACTGAGTGCCCCTATATGAAATGATGGAAACTGGTACACCATGCAAACGAACAATCTCCCGGATATAAATCTCTACCAACTGCTCTGAAGAATAGGTAGTACACACATGAATGAAGTACGTGGACTTGGTCAGCCGATCCACAATCACCCAAATAACATCGAACTTCTTCAAGGTCCATGGGAGTCCAACTACAAAGTCCATAGTGATTCTCTCCCACTTCCACTCTGGAATATCCATCTGCTGAAGCAAGCCACCCGGTCTCTGATGCTCATAGTTCACCTACTGACAATTAAGACACCGAGCTACAAATCCTAGAATGTCCTTCTTCATTCTTTTCCACCAATAATGCTGCCTCAAATCCTGATACATCTTCACGATACTCGGATGAATGGAATACCGCGAGCTATAGGCCTCCTCCAAAATCAAATCCCGAACCCCATCCACATTGGGCACACACATCTGGCCCTACATCCTCAACACCCCATCATCACTAACAGTCACATTTCTGGCATCATCGTGCTGAACCCTATCCTTAAGGAAAAACAAATGCGGATCATCATACTGGCGCTCTCTGATGCGATCATATAAGGAATACCGAGAAATCACACAAGCCAATACCCGACTGGGCTCCGAAATATCTAACCTCACAAATCGATTGGCCAAAACCTGAATCTCAACTGTAAGAGGTCTCTCCCCAACTGGAATATATGCCAAACTCCCCATACTCACCACCTTTCGGCTCAAAGCACCGGCCACCAAATTGGCCTTCCCTGAATGGTACAATATAGTGATATCATAATCCTTTAGCAACTTTAACCATCTCCGTTACCTCAAATTGAGATCCTTTTGCTTGAACAAGTGTTGGAGACTACAATGATCGTAAAGACCTCACAAGACACACCTTACAAATAATGCCTCCAAATCTTCAGTGCATGAATTATGGCAGCCAACTACAAATCATGAACGTGGTAGTTCTTCTCATGGGGCTTCAACTAACGAGAAGCATAAGCAATGACTCCACCCTCCTGCATCAACGCACACCTAATACCAACTCTCGAAGTATCACAATACACAGTATATGAACCTGAAGCTTATGGAAGAACTAATACTAGAGCTGTGGTCAAGGCTGTCTTGAGCTTCTGAAAGCTCTCCTCACACTCCTCCGACCATTCAAATAAAGCACCTTTCTGAGTCAACTTGGTCAAGGGCGATGCAATAGATGAGAATCCCTGGACAAACCGACAATAATAACTTTCCAAACCAAGTAAGCTACGAATCTCTGTGGCTGAGGATGGTCTGGGCCAACTCTGAACCGCCTCTATCTTCTTCGGATCAACCTGAATACCCTTACCGGACACCATGTGCCCCAAGAAAGCCACTGAACTAAGCCAAAACTCACACTTGGAGAATTTTGCATAAAGCTTCTCCTCCCTCAATATCTGCAACATAACTCTCAAATGCTCTGCGTGCTCCTCTTGACTACGCGAATACACCAGAATATCATCAATGAAAACTATGACGAACAAGTCGAGATAAGGCTGAAACACGATGTTCATCAAATGCATGAATGCTGTTGTGGCATTGGTCAGCCTAAAAGACATCACCAAGAACTCATAATGACCATATCGGGTCCTAAAAGTTGTCTTAAGAATATTGGAGTCCCTGATCTTCAACTGGTGATAACCTGAACGGAGATCAATCTTGGAGAAAACTCTCGCTCCCTGAAGCTGGTCGAATAAATCATCAATGTGAGGTAAAGGATACTTGTTCTTAACGGTTACCTTGTTCAACTGCCTATAATCAATGTACATCCTCATAGTGCCATCCTTCTTCTTCTTCACAAATAGAACCGGCACACCCCAAGGCGATACACTAGGCCGAATGAACCCCTTATCAAGGAGTTCCTAAAGCTGCTCCTTTAATTCCTTCAACTCTGCTAGTGCCATACGATATGGTGGAATAGAAATGGGCTGAGTGTCCGGCACCAGGTCAATACCAAAATTAATATCCTTGTCCAGTGGCATGCCCGGTAGGTTTTCAAGAAACACATCGGGAAACTCCCTCACAACTGAAACAGAATCAATAATAGGAGTCTCTGTACCTACATCCCTCACAAAGGCTAGATACGAAAGACAACCCTTCCCAACCATACGCCGGGCCTTCAAGAATGAGATTACCCTTCTGGGAACATAATCAGTCAAACCTCGCCAATCAATCTGTGGCACGCCCGGTATAGCCAATGTCACAATCTTAGCATGACAGTCCAGAATAGCACGACATGGAGATAGCCAATCCATGCCCAAAATAACATCGAAATCCACTATACATAATAGTAAAAGATCCACTCTGGTCTCCAGACCCCAATAGCCACCACACACGACCGTCACACACGGTCTACAACAACAGTATTGCCCACCGGAGTAGATACATGAACAGATAAAACAAGAGACTCATGGGGCATATCCAAATAATGAGCAAAGTATGATGACACATAAAAAAGGTGGAACCGGGATCAAATAATACAGAAGCATCTTTGTGGCAGACTGAGACAATACCTGTAATAATAGCATCAGAAGCAATAACATCGGGTCTAGCTGGAAGTGCATAGAAACCGGCCTGACCGCCACCTGATCGACCTCTCCCTTTAGGGAGACCTCTAGCTGACTGACCTCCACCCCTAGCTGGCTGGGCGGGTGGTGGTAAAGTAACTGGTGCTGAAGCCAATGGCTGACTCCTCTACTGAGATGAACCCGCAAGACAACGAGGACACTGCCTCCATATTTGACCTATCTCTCCACACTCATAGCAACTCCCGAGTGCTGGAGATGGGGACTGAAGGGAATCCCTGGCACCGAAATGACTAGCAGATGCACCTGGCATAGAAGATCTTTGAACTGATGAAGCACGAGATGAAATTTAAGTTGGAAGGGCACTAAGTGATGACTGGCCCTGATGAGAACCATGACCCGATCACGCCCCACGATAACCTGGGCGAGCTGGCTGAGCATGCCTGAATGGATGACCTTTGCCGTGCTAAAACTGACCTCTCGAAGGAGCACCACTATAACTACCAGATCCTCGAGGCCTCTTGGACTCCCTCTCCTCTAGGTCCTGGCGACGAACGGACTCAATCTCCCGAGCAATGTCTTCAACCTCCTCAAAAATATCACCAGTCACACTCTCTCTGGTTATAAGAATACGAAGCTAATAAGTGAGGCCATCAACAAACCTCTTAATCCTCTCTCTATCTTTCAGGACCAACCAAATTGCATGGAGAGCTAACTCAGAGAACCTCATCTCATACTGCATTAGATTCATCTCTCCCTGACGCAACCACTTGAACTGCCTGCACAACTCCTCTCTGCGAGATTGCGGCACATACTTCTCTGAAAAGAGAACAGAGAACTGCTGCTAGGTAAGGGGTGCTGCACCAACATGCCTACACCTCTCAAAAGCCTCCCACCAAGTGAAGGCAGCTCCATAAAATTGATAAGTAGTGAAAGCGACCCCGCTGGTGTCCAGAATACCCGCTGTACGAAGCACCTCTGACACTTATCCAAGAAACCCTGGGCATCCTCGCCCTCTGCACCACTAAAAGTCGAAGGCTGAAGTCTACCAAACCTCTCCAACCTACGCTGTTCGTCCTCTAGAATGGCAGGAACTACATAGTCCTGAGCAGCTGCAACCGGCTAGGTTGGATGCGGCCCCGGTGTCTGAAGTCCCTGCACGACCTGCTCAGGTGTGCGAGCGGCGGGAGTTTGAGTGCCTCCCCTAGTCTGAGAAATAGTTGCAGCTGTAGTAACTGAGACCGCCTGAGCTAGGCCAGTGCAAACTGATAGAATCTGAGCCAAGGCCTCCTGAAGGCCCGAAATTACAATGGGCACAACTGGTGCCTGAGTTGGTGCTGCTGGAGCATCCATAACTAGGACCTGATCCTGAACTAGGGCGGCTGGTGGATCTATAAGTGCTTCCCTAGCTACTGTGCAGGCCACACCCCTACTCCTACGACCGCATCCTCATCCTCTAGTGGCCACAACTGGTGGTACTGATGGTCGTCCATCCTGACCGGTAGTGTGTGTCCTCATCATCTATGAGAGAATAGAATAATAGAAGTTTAGTACTCGGATCAACAGATTCGCATGACAAGAATTTCTAGAATATGAAGTTTTTCCTAAAGGTTCTGCAGCCTCTCGAGGATAGATACAGACGTCTTCGTACCAATCCGCAAGACTCTACTAAACCTTCTCATGACTCATGAGACCTATGTAACCTAGGCTCTGATACCAACTTGTCACGACCCTAAATCCGGACCCGGTCATAATGGCGCCTCTCGTGAAAACAAGGCCAGCCGACATACTCCCGATTTGTTTTTAAGCAATTAAATAATAAAACTAAATCTTTAATATAACAATAAAAATCCTAAAATAAAGTGACTAATACGGTTGCAGAATAGACATAGCCCGACATCGGGGTGTCAGCAGTTATGAGCATCTATCATTAAAAAAATTACAAGTCTTAAAGAGTCTACACAACCTTTACATAACTAAAACAGAAGAAAATAAGATAGAGGGAGAAGTACTGGGCTGCGAACGCCGACAGCTACCTAGTGAATCTCCGAAATCTACTAGAAGCTCTCTCAAGCCTCGCAAGCAGGACCTGAAGTGCCTGAATCTGCACAGGGGTGCAGGCAGTCAAGTGAGTACTCCAACTCAGTGAGTAATAATAATAAATGAAGACTGAGCGATAAAAAATCACGTAAAAACACATCAAGATACTAGAAAGAAGCAGTATAAAACCAGTAAAAGCAATGGAATAGTGAAAACATGTAAGAACACTTAGTTCAGAAGAAGCTTCTTTAAAATACCTTTTTAATAGGTAGACAATTAAATGAGAAACAGCTAGAACAGATAAACACAAAAATCTGCCCCTCGGGCACAATGTCAACAAAATCTGCCCCTCGGGCAATATCATGGAACAACACGAGCCCCTCGGGCTATATCTCATATCACAATGGGTACCCGCACTCATTGGGAGGTGTGCAGACTCCTGGAGGGGCCCCTTGCGTCCTAAGCGCAATATCAAGCCATCTCGTGGCATACTAAGTAGGCTCTCGGCCTCATATCAACAAGCCACCTCGTGGCGTACAATCTCAGGCCCTCGGCCTCAAATGCATGAATCTATGTATCCTCACAACACAGGCCCTCGACCTTACTCAATCAGAATCACATAAGCCACTCGGCAACAGTAAAACATAATGCTCAGCCAAATTATCATTTTAAATTATTATTTAGTGTGTTAAAACAGAGTAAACATGGCTTTGTTATGAAAACAATAGAATATAGCATGACTGAGTACAAGTACAAAGCCAAAACAGTGAGAAAATATCAGTAAAAATCCCCTAAGGGTCCAAATAGTTGGTACAAGGCCCAAATATTGTATTCGGCCCAAAACACGATGATAGCAGATAGTTTTCAATCAAATACATGGTAAAATAGTCATACGGGATGGACTAAGTCATAATCCCTAACGGTGCACAACCCCACGCTCGTCATCTAGCGTGTGCGTCACCTCAACATAGCACAATGATGTGAAATCCGGGGTGTCATACCCTCAGGACAACATTTACAATCATTACTCACCTCTAGCATGTCCAATTCTCTAGCTCGCGATGCCTTTGCCTCTCGAATCGGCCTCTGGATGCTCAAAATCTAACCAAAATCAGTTCAAAACCATCAAAATACGCTAAGGGAACAAAGCCCACTCGAAAGAAATCAAATTACAACACAAATTCCGAAATTGGCCAAACCCGACCCTCGGGCCCACATCTTGGATTCCGATAAAATTTACATCAATAGACTCTTTATCACTCTCCGAGTTCATTCATACCAAAAGCATCAAAATCCAACCACAAACGACCCCTCAAATCCCAAATTCTAGGTCTCCAATTACAGACCCTAGTTCTTCAATATTAGGCTTAAATTCCATGAGTAATTAGGTAGAAATAACATAAGAATCGAGTATTAAGTCCATAATTCTTACCTCCAAGTGTTTCCCCTTGAATCCCTCTTCAATCTTCTTCAAAAAGCTCCAAAATCGCTCAAAAATGGTGGAAGTTAACCCCAAAATCGCGGACCAAATGGCTATTTAAACATTCTGCCCAGGCATCCAATCCTTCTTCGCGAACACGGTCAAAGCCTTGCATTCGCGAAGCACAAACTTAAGTTGACCAAATTTTCCTCTTACGCGAACGCGACCACTCCCTCACGAATGCAATAGCTCCTCAACTCAACCTTCGCGAACGCACTCCCTTTCTCGCGAATGCGATGAACAATTCCACCTGAACCCCAGCTGCTCAACTTCCTCTACGAGAACGTGTCTGATACCTCGCGTATGCGATGCACAAGATCCCAGCCCTTCGCGAACGTGGAGCCTCCCTTGCGAACATGAAGGCTAAATACTCAGCCTCACCTGCTAACCCTTCGCGAACGCGAAGGCCAAATGTCTGCAACACTCCAACAGATTTTCTGCAACTTTCCAAAACATGAAATAGTCCGATTGATCATTCGAAACTCACCCGAGGCCCTCGGGACCTCATCCAAACATGCAAACACATCCCATAACATCATTGAAACTTGTTTCAACCTTCGAAATGCTCAAAAAAAATATCAAAAAATTAAATTCGCATCGGATTCAAGCCTAAGAATTCCAAAATCTTCTAAATTATGCTTTTGATCAAAAAGTCTACCAAACCATGTCTGAATGACCTGAAATTTTGCACATACATCCCAAATGACACAACGAAACTATTGCTACTCCCTAATTCAATTCCTACCCCTATATCAAAATCTCACCTATCAACTAGAAAACGCCAAAATTCCAATTTTGCCAATTCAAGCCTAAATCTACTCCGGACCTCCAAAACACATTCCGATCACGCTCCTAAGTCTTAAATAACCTCCCAAAGCTATCCAAACCCTCAGAACTCACATCCGATCCCTTTAACACATAAGTCAACATCCATTTGACTTTTCCAACTTAAGCTTCCTCAAAAGAGACTAAGTGTCTCAAACTTTACCAAAACATCTTCGAACCCGAGCCAACCAAACCGATCACATATAGAACCAATAGACAAAGCAATAGGAAGCACAATTGGGGGAAACAGAAAGGTAACTCATGAAACGACTGGCTGGGTCGTTACAGAATGTTTCATGGAATCGAAATATATCTCCACGGCTGTGGTGGTGAAAGACCATGGTCAGTAACATTTCCAATGAGTAATATTTCTTACCTTATTTTTTTGTGGAAGGTTGCTTTTTATGGGCTTGAGGAATGTTTTGGATTATAAGGTGTGGAATGTAACTGGCTGAGTGTGAAGATAATCTTATGATTCATTAGGTCTGTAATAGGCAGATTGTATTATGCGTCAGCTGCATGCATCACTGCATGTTTGCGTTGAGGGATTGTCATGGCTCAGGTATGTTAAGGCTAAGCCCTTCCTTCATTTTGGCACGATCCAAGTAACGATACGTAAACATAATGCTATTTCATAAGTGTTTCTATTCTTAGAAGTTAAGGATGTCTATGTTATTCATTCCTGTAAAATGATATTACTCGAAGGTATAATGGTATTATGACGTTCCGAGAAGTTTTAATAATGTACTTCTCATGCATTGCATTTATTTACATGTGCATTTACCCACGACTCAGACGGAGTTATATACGTGTATATATATATATATATATATATATATATATATAGGATATGGAAAAAGGTTACAACGTTATATACGCACCATGACCTGATTAGTTGGTATATGATGATTATTGCCCATAGTGGCACTAGATGGCATTATATATGCGTATATATGTAAATATATGTATATGTGATATGGGAAAAAGGTTACGATGTTATATACGCACAACCACTTGATCATCTGGTATACGTTGATGATTTGCACACGGTGGCCTAGATGATATGATGGGATGTCCTCAGAGGCTTGGTGATGTTATCAGCGCATGTACCTATGCACAACATGACATTCATATGCATATGCATGATACTATAAGTATTTCATGATTTGCAGAGTTATCCAGACTTACAAGTTGATTCTTATATGTCTTTAAATAAATATTAACTTATTGTTATGTTTTAGTTCTACCTTACATACTCAGTATATTATTTGTATTGACGTCCTTTTCTTTGTGTGGCAACCCAGTCAATTGTCTTAAGAATTAATGTCCCGATCCCCTATTAACTGCTTTCCCCAAGTTTATTTCTGCTATTTTGATATGTCGGGATGTTCAGTTTTGTGTTTCGGAGAGCTTTGGGACACTTAGTCCCTAAATGAGAGCTTAAGTGTTGGAAAGCTGACCGTAGTCGGAATAGTGTGAAGACGGTCTCGGAATAGAAATCCGATGGTTCCATTATCTCTATTGTGTAATTTCGGGTTTAAGGGCATGTTCGGATTGTGTTTTGGAGGTCCGTAGCTAATTTAGGCTTGAAATGCTGAAAGTTAAATTTTTGAAGTTTCCGGTTCGTCTGTGAGATTTTGATCCGAGGGTCGAAATGGAATTCTGGAAGTTGGAGTAGCTCCGTAGTGTTTAATGTGACATGTGTACAAAATTTCAGGTCATTCAGGCGAGGTTTGATGGACTTTTTGATCAAAAGCGTATATTTTAGAGTTTTTGAAATTCTTAGGCTTGAATACGATCAAAAATAGGTGTTTTAATGTTGTTTTGATCATTCCGAAGGTTGGATCAAGTTTGAATGATACTTTAGGATTGGTTGGCATGTTTGGTTGAGGTCCCGGGGGCCTCGGGTGTGTTTTAGATGCTCAACGAGTCATTTTTGGACTTAGAGAATTGCAGAAAAATGTTACGCATTAAGTTCTGGTTTCCTTCTTCGCGTTCGCGAGTGGAGTCTCACGTTCGCGAAGAGGAGCTGGGGCTGGTGAGGAATTAACGCTTCGCGTTCGCGAGGCTGTGGGACTTTGTGGCTACGCGTTCGCGAAGGTAGTCTCGCGTTCGTGTAAGAGAAGAGAAATGATCATTGCGTTCGTGGCTCAGGCATCACATTTGCGAAAAGGGAGACTAGCCAGTTGAACTTTAGTGCATTGCGTTCGCGACAGTAGCCTAGCGTTCGCGATTATGGAATTGCCAGGGCATATTTTTAAAACCCAAAATCGAGGTTTAAGCCATAATTCATATTTTGGAGATGGGAGCTCGGGAGATTGCGATTTTTGAAGAAATTTTCACCTGGGCGATTTGGGTAAGTAATTCCTACTCGGTTTAGACTAATTTCCATGAATCTACACTTAAATCCATCCTTTAATTTCGAAATTATGGTGGAAATTGGGGGAAAAGTTCTTAGACCAAGAAATTGAGTTTTGATTGGAGATTTGACATTGGATTGAGATAATTTTGATATGGTTAGACTCGTGAGAGCGTGAGAATTCTGAAAGCATAAATTTTACCCAATTTTGAGATGTGGGCCCGAGGGGCGTTTCGGTCATTTTACCTAATTTCATGTATTAGGGTAGAATTTCTTTGTAGAATCAGTTACTTGAAGTGTTATTTACGTTATGAAATTGAATTAAATAGATTTGGGCCATTTGGAGTCGAGGACTCGTGGCAAGGACATGGTCTCGGTTGATTTTGAGTCGGTCCGAGGTAAGTGGCTTGTCTAACCTTGTGTGGGGGACCTTCCCCTTAGGATTGGTATATTTGGTAATTGAAATGCCTTATACGTGAGGTGACAGGTGTGTACTTATGCTAATTGTTGTAAATCCCGTTTTCTTTAAGTAATTACAAGTATATTTCCTTTCCTGTTTCTATTACTTGCAATATTAAGCCGGTTGTTAGCTTAGGAAAGTATGTCTAAGTGACTTAACTCCTTTACTTGCTCAAACTGACTTACCTGAATTCTATGCAGCATGCTAGGCTAGAATCACTTGTTGCCTTGATATGAAATTTTGCTATTTTTTTTATATTTTCCTGTTGTTGCTGTGTATTTAGTTTGGGACTACGGATGTGGGATTCTGGTATCTCCCCCTTGTCTGTTTATTTTGGGACTACGGATGTGGGATTCCGGTAGATCCCCTTGCATAGTTATATGGAACTACGGGAATGCACCTGGTAGATTCCCCCAGTACTGGGTATTTATATTTGGGACTACGGAATGAGATTCTGGTAGATCCCCGCGCACTATGAGTTGAACTACGGGACGGGATCCTGGGAGATCTATTAGATATGTATATATGGGACTACAGGTCGGTATCCTGGGAGATCTCCGATCGTTATTATTGGTGCTAAGCTGTATTCCTTTCCGTGTTTACCTTGCTTTTGTATAGTTGTTGTTGTCCTGTATATCCTGTGTTATTTTACTACTGTACTTATTTATACTGTTCTGTTCTATACTGTTGATCCTTATATTTTATTTAATCTCAGTAGTGACCTGACCTTCCTCGTCACTACCCGACCGAGGTTAGACTTGGCACTTACTGAGTACCGCTGTGGTGTACTCATGCCCTTTCTGCACATGTTTTTCATGTGCAGATCCAGGTACTGCAATTCAGTCCTATCACAATTGAGGCGAGGCTACTGCTCCAGCAACTTCAAGGTATATTTGCCGTGTCCGCAGACCAGGGAGTCCCTTTCTATTCTAGCTTTTAAACATTTGCCCTTCTATATTTCTTTCCCCTATTAGATATTCTGGAGTTAGACTGTGTGATGATCCTTAGCTTGTGATTCATGTGTTTCTGGGTCTTGGAAGTATGTGTTGGTTTGAGAGTTAAATATTGTGTATGCCGAGCGGCACTTTTAAACACTATTTTAGCATTCTTCATTATGTTTTAACTTGTTTTTATTCTGTACTTGGTTTATCTTCCGCAATTTAGGCTTACCTAGTCGTAGAGGACTAGGTGCCGTCACGATGGTTCACGGAGGGCGAACTAGGGTTGTGACAATTTGGTATCAGAGCTGTAGGTTCATAGGAGTCATGGATCACAAGCCGATTTATTAGAGTCTCGTTGATCGGTACGGAGACGTCTGTACTTATCTACGAGAGGCTAGTAATTGTTAGGAAAATTTTACTTCATTTGATTTCCTTGTCGTGCGATATTTTTGACATCACAATTCTAAACTTCTGTCTTTTATTCTCTCATAGATGGTGAGGACACGTGCTACCCGAGATGATCGAGCACCTGCACCTCCTACTGCAACTGTTAGAGGCTGGGGCCGGGGTAGAGGCCGAGGACGCTTACGTGGTGTAGCCAAAGCACCTGCGCAAGCTGCCGTCGAGGCACCACCAGCAGTTCCAGCCAAAGTTCAGGCACCTGACACGCCTACTGCTACTACTACTCCAGCTCTTCAAGAGACTCTGGCACAGTTCATGAGCATGTACACCACTCTGGCTCAGGCAGGGTTGCTTCCCCTTACTACAACTACATCTTAGGCTGGGGGAGGAGCACAGACTCCCGCCGCCTGCACTCCTGAGCAGCGAGTGCATGTTGAGCAGGTCCTTGAGATTATTCCTGTACTGCGTGCAGTGCCAGTTCAGCCCGAGGATAGGGCAACAACTTTCGAGGAGGAGCAGCTGAGACTTGAGAGGTTCAAGAGGTACAAGCCTCCTGTATTCAACGGTCTAGCATCAGAGGATGCTATGGGATTTCTAGATGAGAGTTACTGCATTCTCCGTACCATGGGTATATTAGGATCGTGCGTGGTTTCCTTCACTACCTTTTAGCTTCGAGGATCCTCCTTTGAGTGGAGGCGCACTTATGAGTTAGGCAGTCCAGGTGAGGCTGCTTCACTGACTTGGACTCAGTTTTTAAATCTGTTCTTGAGTGAGTATGTTCCTCAGAGCCTTAGGGACGCATGGCATGCCGAGTTTGAGCATTTTCACTAGGGTTCTATGGCTGTCTCAGAGTATACTGTCCGTTACACCAGTTTTGCTAGGCATGCACCAACCTTGGTTTCTACTGTTCACGAGAGGGTTCGCCAGTTTATTGAGGGCCTTATTCCTAGCATCAGGTCTCGCATGGCTCGTGAGTTGGAGATGGATATTTCTTATCACCAGATGGTGAGCATTGCTAGGACGATTGAGGGTATACATGCTAGGGAGAGAGAGGAGAGTAAGGCCAAGAGGTCTCGAGAGTCGGGCCATTTCTCTAGTGTCTGTGCCCCAGCAGCAGGTCGTTATGGTAGGGGTTACATGAGTCGCCCTGTTCATTCAACTCTTCTAGCCGTCAGTGGTATTCCAGCTCCTCATAGACCTCAGAAGCCATATTATTCACTCCGATATCTAGCGCGCCTCCTTCGTGGGGTGCTTTCGGAGGTCAGTCCAGCAGACCTGGACCGAGCCAGTCACATCCACCACGTCCTCCCAGAGCTTGTTTTGAGTATGGTGACACCCGTCATATGGTGAGGGATTTCCCCAAACTTGGGAGGGGTGCACCTCCACAGACTTCTCAACCATAACGTGCCCCGCAGAGTTCTCAGGCTATGGTTACAGCTCCAGTTGCTACCTCACCTGCTCAACCAGCTCGTCAGGGAGGTAGAGGTTGCTCTAGAGGGGGAGGGCAGGCCCCTTCCTGCCCATACCGAGGCTGTTGCCTTCAATTCTATCATCACAGGTATTATACTGGTTTGTCACAGAGATGCATCGGTTCTATTCGATCCAGGCTCCACTCATTCTTATTTTGCTCCGCATTTGGGTGTATCTCTGGATTCTTTGAGTTCCCCTATTTATGTTTCTACTCCTGTAGGAGATTCTCTTATTGTGGACTGCATTTATCGGTCGTGTTTGGTTGTTCTTAGTAGTTTTGAGACCAGAGCTGATTTATTGTTGCTCATCATGGTAGATTTTGATATTATCTTGGACATGGACTGGTTGTTGCCCCATTATGCTATTCTTGATTATCACGCCAAAACCGTGATGCTGGCTATGCCAGGTGTACCGCATGTTAAGTGGAGGGGTACTTTAGATCACACTTCTAGTAGAGTTATTTCTTTTCTTAAAGCTCAGCATATGGTTAAGAAGTGGTGTGACACGTATTTAGCTTATGTGAGATATGTTGATATTGATACCCTTCAGTTGATTCAGTTCTAGTAGTACGGGATTTTCCTGATGTGTTTCCAGCTGATCTTTCAGGCATGCTGCCTAATAGAGATATTGAATTTGGCATTGATCTGTTGCTGGGCACTCAACACATTTCTATTCCTCCGTATCGTATGGCTCCTCCTGAGTTGAAGGATCAGTCACAGGAATTGCTTGATAAGGGTTTTATTCGGCCCAATGTATCACCTTGGGGTGCATCTGTCTTGCTTGTGAAGAAAAGGGATGGTTCTATGCGTATGTGTATTGTTTATCGCAAGTTGAACAAGGCTACAGTGAAGAACCATTATCCTTTGCCTCGTATTGATGATCTGTTTGACTAGCATCAAGGCGCACGAGTGTTTTCTAAGATTGATTTGCACTCAGGTTACTATCAGTTGAAGATTTGGGAGCCAGATATTAAGAAGACTGCTTTCAGGACTCGGTATGGTCATTACAAGTTCCTTGTTATGTCATTTGGGCTGACCAATGCCCCAACAACCTTTATGCATTTGATGCACAGTGTGTTTCGGCCATATCTTGACTCGTTCGTCATTGTCTTTATTGATGATATTCTGGTGTACTCCCAGAATTAGTAAGATCATAAGTAGCACCTGAGGATTATGCTTCAGACTCTAAGAGAGAAGAAGTTATATGCTAAGTTCTCGAAATGTGAGTTTTGGTTGGATTCAGTGGCATTCCTAGGCCACGTGGTATCGAGTAAGGGTATTTAGGTGGATCCAAAGAAGATAGAGGCCGTGTAGAGTTGTCCTAGACCATCCTCAGCTACCGAGATCCGCAGTTTCCTTGGCTTGGAGGGTTACTACCATCATTTTGTGGAGGGGTTCTCATCAATTGCAGCCCCGATGACCAGGTTGACCCAGAAGGGTGCTCCATTTCAGTGGACGGAGGAGTGTGAGGTGAGCTTTCAGAAGCTCAAGACAGCTTTGACTACAGCCCCAGTTTTGATATTGCCTACAGGTTCGGGGTCTTATACGGTCTATTGTGATGCCTAGAGGATTGGCCTCTGAGCGGTGCTGATGCAGGACGGTAGGGTGATTACCTACGCATCCAGGCAGTTGAAGATACATGAGAAGAACTACCCTATTCACGACCTTGAGTTAGCAGCCATTGTTCACGCCCTGAAGATCTAGTGCCATTATTTATACGAGGTTCCCTATGAGATTTATACTGACTATCGGAGCTTGCAACACTTGTTCAAGAAAAAGGATCTATGTTTGCACCAGAGGAGGTGGTTAGAGTTGCTGAAGGACTATGACATCACTATTTTGTATCACCTAGCAAGGCCAATGTGGTGGCCGATGCTTTGAGTCGCCAGGCAGAGAGTTTGGGAAATTTGGCTTATTTATCAGCATCGGAGAGGCCTATAGCGATGGATGTTCAGGCCTTAGCCATCCAGTTTGTGAGATTGGATATTTCAGAGCCTAGTTGGGTTCTAGCTTGCATGGTTTCTCGGTCTTCTTTATTTGATCGCATTAGGGAGCGGCAATATGATGACCCTCATTTGCTTGCCCTCAAGGACAAGGTTCAGCACGGTGATGCCAGAGATGTGACTATTGGTAATGATGGGGTATTAAGGATGCAGGGTCGGATTTGTGTACCCAATGTTGATGGACTTCGAGAATTGATTCTAGAGGAGGCCCATAGCTCACGGTATTCCATTCATCCGGGTGCCGCGAAGATGTATCAGGATTTGAGGCAGTACTACTGCTGGAGGTGGATGAAGAAGGATATACTTGGATTTGTAGCTCGGTGCCTCAACTGTCAGCAGGTGAAGTATGAGCACCAGAGACCGGGTGGGTTGCTTCAGCAGATAGAGATTCCGGAGTGGAAGTGGGAGCGGATCACCATGGACTTTGTAGTTGGGCTCCCACGGACTTTGAGAAAGTTCGATGTTATTTGGGTGATTGTGGATCGGCTAACCAAGTCGGCTCACTTTATTCTTGTGTGTACTACTTGTTCCTCGGAGCGGTTGGCAGAGATCTATATCCGGGAGATTGTTCGTCTACATGGTATTCCAGTTTCCATCATTTCAGATAGAGGTATTCAGTTCACATCATGATTCTAGAGAGTCGTTTAGCATGAGTTGGGTACTCGAGTGGAGTTGAATACAACATTTCACCCTCAGACGGATGGACAATCCGAGCGCACTATTCAGATTCTTGAGGATATGCTTCGTGCGTGTGTGATTAAGTTTGGAGGGTTTTGGGATTAGTTCTTGCCATTGCCAGAGTTTTCTTACAACAACAACTATCAGTCCAACATTCAGATGGCACCATGTGAGGCTTTATATGGTAGGCGATGTAGATCCCCGATGGTCTGGATTGAGCCGGGCGAGGCTAGATTATTGGGCACAAACTTAGTTTAGGATGCTTTGGAGAAGGTTAAGGTGATTCAGGATAGACTCCGTATATCCCGGTCCAGACAGAAGAGTTACGCGGATCGGAAGGTTCGTAATGTTTCCTATACGGTTGGAGAGCGGGTTCTGCTTCGGGTTTTGCCTATGAAGGGCGTTATGAGATTCGGGAAGAAATGAAAGTTGAGTCCAAGATTTATTGGCCCTTTAGAGATATTGAGGCGTGTTGGGGAGGTCGCTTATGAGCTTGCCTTACCTCCCAGCTTGGCCGGAGTTCATCCGGTATTTCATGTTTTGATGCTCCGGAGGTATCACGGTGATCCATCGCACATGTTGGATTTCAGTTCAGTCCAGTTGGACAAGGATTTATCCTATGTTAAGGAGCCAGTGGCAATATTGGACAGGCAGGTTAGAAAGCTGAGGTCAAAGAACATTGCATCAGTAAAGGTTCAGTGGTGGGGCCAGCTGGTAGATGAAGTGACCTGGGAGACCGAGCATGATATGCACAGTCGTTACCCTTATCTTTTCACTACTTCAGGTATGTCTTTATGCTCGTTCGAGGATGAACGAATGTTTAAGTGCAGGAGGATGTGATGACCCGGCCGGTCATCTTAAGAATTAACGCCCTGATCTCCTATTAACTGCTTTCCCCAAGTTTATTTATGCTATTTTGATTTGCCGGGATGCTCGGTTTTGTGTTTCGGAGAGTTTTGGGACACTTTGTCCCTAAATGAGAGCTTAAGTGTTGAAAGTTGACCGTAGTTGAAATAGTGTGAAAACGGACTCAGACTGGAAATCTGATGGTTCCGTTAGCTCTGTTGGGTGATTTCGGGATTAGGGGCGTGTTCGAATTGTGTTTTGGAGGTCCGTAGCTAATTTAGGCTTGAAATGTCGAAAGTTAAATTGTTGAAGTTTCCGGTTGGATTGTGAGATTTTGATATGAGGGTCTGAATGGAATTCCAGAAGTTGGAGTAGCTTCGTAGTGTTTAATGTGGCGTGTGTGCAAAATTTCAGGTCATTCGGACGAGGTTTGACAGACTTTTTGATCGAAAGCATATTATTAGAGTTTTTGGAATTCTTAGGCTTGAATCCGATGAAAAATAGGTGTTTTAATGTTTGTTTTGACTGTTCCGAAGGTTGGAACAATTTTGAATGATGTTTTAGGATTGGTTGGTATATTTGGTTGAGGTCCCTGGGGCCTCGGGTGTGTTTCAGATGCTCAACGGGTCATTTTGGACATAGAGAATTGCAGAAAAATGCTACAACAGTAAGCTTTGGTTTCCTTCTTCGCGCTCGCGAGTGGGGTCTTGCGTTCGCGAAGAGGAGCTGGGGCCGGTGAGGAATTAACGCTTCGCGTTAGCGAAGGAGCTTCCGTATTCGCGAGGCTGTGGGACTTTGTGCCTACGCGTTCGCGAAGGCAGTCTCACGTTCATGTAAGAGAAGAGAAATGATCATCGCGTTCGTGGCTCAGGCATCGCGTTCGCGAAGAGGGAGACTGGCTTGTGGAACTTTAGTGCATCACGTTCGCGACAGTAGCCTCACGTTCGCGATTGAGGAATTGCCTAGGCGGATTTTTTAAACCCAAAATCGAGGGTTTAAGCCATAATTCATTTTCTGGACTTGGGAGCTCACGAGATTGCGATTTTTGAAGATATTTTCACCTGGGAAATTTAGGTAAGTAATTCCTACTCGGTTTAGACTAATTTCCATGAATCTACACTTAAATCCATCCTTTAATTTCGAAATTATGGTGGAAATTGGGGGAAAAGTTCTTAGACCAAGAAATTAAGTTTTGAATGGGGATTTGACATTGGATTGGGATAACTTTGATATGGTTAGACTCGTGAGAGCGTGAGGATTCTCAAAACATAAATTTTACCCGATTCCGTGACGTGGGCTCGAGGGACGTTTTGGTCATTTTACCTAATTTCGTGTATTAGCTTAGAATTTCTTTGTAGAATCAGTTACTTGAAGTGTTATTTATGTTATGAAATTGAATTGAATAGATTTGGGCCATTTGGAGTCGATCACTCGTGGCAAGAACGTGGTCTCGGGTTGATTTTTAGCCGGTTCGAGCTAAGTGGCTTGTCTAACCTTGTGTGGGGGACCTTCCCCTTGGGGTTGGTATATTTGGTAATTGAAATGCCTTGTACGTGAGGTGACGAGTGCGTACTTGTGCTGATTGTTGGAAATCCGGTTTTCTTTAAGTAATTACTAGCATTTTCCTTTCCTGTTTCTATTACTTGCCCTATTAAGCCTGTTGTTAGCTTAGGAAATCATGTCTAAGTGACTTAACTGCTTTAATTGCTCAAACTGCCTTACCTAAATTTTGTGCAACATGCTAGGCTAGAATCACTTGTTGCCTTGATATGAAATTTTGCTATTTCTGTATATTTTCATGTTGCTGTTGTGTATTTATTTTGGAACTACAGATGTGGGATTCTGGTAGCTCCCCCTTGTCTATTTATTTTAGGACTACGAATGTGGGATTCCGGTAGATCCCCCTGCACAGTTATATGGAACTACGGGAATGCACCTGGTAGTTTCCCCCAGTACTGGGTATTTACATTGGGGACTACGGAATGAGATTCTGGTAGATACCTGCGCACTACGAGTTGAACTACGGGACGAGATCCCGGGAGATCTATTGGATATGTATATATGGGACTACAGGTCGGTATCCTAGGAGATCTCCGATCGTTATTATTGGGGTTAACTGTATTCCTTTCCGTGTTTACCTTGCTTTTGTATAGTTGTTGTTGTCCTGTACATCCTGTGTTATTTTACTGCTGTACTTATTTATACTGTTCTATTCTATATTGTTGATCCTTATATTTTATTTAATCTCAGTAGTGCCCTGACCTTACTCGTCACTACCCGACCATGGTTAGACTTGGCACTTACTGAGTACCGCTGTGGTGTACTCATGCCCTTTCTGCGCATGTTTTTCATATGCAGATCCAGGTACTGCAATTCAGTCCTATCACCATTGAGGCAAGGCTACTGCTCCAGCGACTTCGAGGTATATCTGTCGCGTCCGCAAACCGGGGAGTCCCTTTCTATTCTAGCTTTTAAACATTTGCCCTTCTATATTTCTTTCCCCTGTTAGATATTCTGGAGTTAGACTGTGTGGTGATCCTTAGCTTGTGATTCATGGGTTTACGGGTCTTGGAAGTATGTATTGGTTTGAGAGTTAAATATTGTGTATGCCGAGGGGCACTTTTAAACACTATTTTAGCATTCTTCATTATGTTTTAACTTCTGTATTTGGTTTATCTTCCGCAATTTAGGCTTACCTAGTCGTAGAGGACTAGGTGCCGTCACGATGGTTCACGGAGGGCAAACTAGGGTCGTGACACTTGGAGACGCTACATTCATGCTTGCAGGTATAGATAATCAGTTGGATGAGCCCTCATAGTAAACGAGATTGGCATTCAACGAATGATAGACTCCACCTCATTTGGAGTACAGCCAAGTCTATGAGTCATCGTGTCAGAGTTTTGCTACAGAATTATGGGTAGGCCGGTACCCTGTCCCATTTAATGTCGAATAGTCTTAGAGACTTTGTAGACAGAGGTTCATTCTGAACAGTATGTCAGAGGCATTGATGGCCCATATGCATTCATGTTTTAAGAAAAATGGTTCAGTGATACAATGTTGTCTACTTACAATTGTACATAACGAGTTGTGGCCATGTTGGCCCATGATAGCTACAAAAGGAATGAATGCGTTTCAGAGTGGTTCACTTGGGCCAGTTCAGCACCTAGTGCCAATCACGCCTCTCAAGGTTGGGGTGTTACAAAGTGGCATAGGAGCGGGCCATGTCCTAGGGAGTCTACAAAGCCATGCCTAGTAGAGTCTTACTTATGAGTGTGTTGCGCGTAACATTTATAATTGAGAGGCTATAGGGCATTTAGGGAATATTATCCTTTTTTTGTTCCCAGTTCATGCCATAGAGTTGAGTAGTAAGAAGTCAGTACGAAACTTTCGCTGGATTTAGTATGCACCAGAGGTGCAGGTATCACAGTAGAGCTTTAAGGCGTAATGTGGAAGGGAGGTTATGAAAGAAACAAAAGATACGATGCGAGATTGAAAAGTAAGTAAGGTAGAGGTAAAGAAGATACGAGATACTCGAGTACAAAAGGTTGTGAATAGTCAAGACTTCAGATGTAGTTTGGGTTTTAAATTTAATTTACAGAGGAGACCCTAGTGAAAAATTTGCAAATCTCCAAGAGTTAACATTCGAGGATGAATATTCTAAATTGGGGAAGGATGTTACACCCCGTAAGTTTAACAACATTAACACCGTTATATGCATTTGATATGATATTTTAAGTGGAATATTTTTTGTAAAATAGTTTTAAAAAAATAAATATAATTTTATACAGTTATTAATAATAATACTTTAAATTATACACAAAATACGAGAAAGCTTATGATATTTTCTTTATTGTAAATATATAAATTATTTTTGCACAAGAAAATAAGGTTATCTTTTTACCATTTTAAAAATTAAGTAGACAAAAATTTATACTTTTTATATGAGATTAAGAAAATTATAAGTTGAAAAAAATATATGTATTTTTACATAGATGTTTTAATGAAATAATAGTGTATAAATTTATTTTATATGGTACCACATGACCGTAATATTACGGTGTATAAAGTGTATTAAAAATAAGTAGAATTTTAAGTAATTTAAAATAATTCTTAATTATCCGGGTAATTGGTTAATTACGGGTACCAGGTCATTACCTACTTAATTATTAGTTAAGGGATAATATTAAGCAACCCTCCCTTAACGTGGCAGCCCTCCCCCCCTCCCCCACATATTCTATTTGTGACTCTTAATAAAGAGTGATAGGTAGCAATATTAGAGACATGAGGTGTGGCATCATTTTATGCTTGGGCTCTAGGTTTGGCATTTACCAAGATTTTTTTTAGTCTAGTATCAAACTTTTACATCAGATACATGAAAACTCTTTTAGAGAATCCTTAAGTTGTGTTATACCGTATTTGTTATGAGAATGCTAATGATTCCATTCTTGCTACTTCACATACATTTTTTAAGTAGCCTAATACAATTTTCAAGTTACAACAAAAAAGCTACAAGCCACACTTTTGGCTGTACCTATGGATACATCTAAATGAATTGATGAGTTTATTCTTAAATGTTCTGCTAACTCAATATTTAGAGTGATTTTACTTTTAAAAGTTGTGCTTTAGGATATAGATTAGTATCCCTTTTTTTGTCCTGCCATACCTCAGACCCATGAACAGTAGGCCTACAACTTCATTGATGTAACCGAGAGAATAAAGAGCAAAAGGAAGTAAAATGAAATAGGCTGAATGGGACATTCCTTTGCTAGAATCGTCACTGCACCCAACGCCTTGTCTTTGTATGATTGAGATTCCGGAGAATCTATGTGTCATAATTTTTTTTTGAGGTCTCTGCTGGCGTCTTGAGAAGAACTGAGCTTGGATGTTTCATTGAATTTTTCAAGGAATCGAAATACATCTCCATGGTTGTGGTGGTGAAAGACCATGGTTAGTAACATTTTCAATGAGTAATAATTCTTAGCTTATTTTTTTGTGGAAGGTTGCTTTTTATGGGCTTGAGGAATGTTTTGGATTATAAGGTGTGGAATGTAACTGGCTGACTGTGAAGATAATCTTATGATTCATTAGGTCTGTAATAGGCTAATTGTATTATGCATCAGTTGCGTGTATCATTGCATGTTTGCGTTAAGGGATTGTCATGACTCAGGTATGTTAAGGCTAAGCACTTCCTTCATTTTGGCATGATCCAAGTAACGATACATAAACATAATGCTATTTCATAAGTGTTTCTACTCTTAGTAGTTAATGTCACGACCCGGATTTCCCACCCTCGGGAGTCGTGATGGCGCCTACTCGTAGGAGCTAGGCAAGCCATGGAATTAGGAATCTTTAACTCTTTTGTTTTAATCCTTTTTACAACTTATATTAACAAGTGATAAACATTTAAATAACAGAGAATATGAGATTAAGCGGAAGACTTAGACAAAATATACCAAAATAATACGGAAATCGACATATGCCTCTACCTAGAAACTGGTGTCACAACATTCACAGACCGTCTATGACTACTACATACAATTGTCTGAAGGAAAAAAACACAGCATGTCTCGGATACAAGTGATAACAGAACATGATAATAGATAGAAGAGAGGTCGGGCCTGCGGATGCCTGCATGACTACCTTGGAATCTCGGTGGACTGAAGGCTAGCTCCCAAGCTACTGATCCAATGTTGCTCCGGTATCTGCACAGAGTGCAGAGTGTAGCATCAGCAAAACTGACCCCATGTGTTGGTAAGTGTCTGGCCTAACCCCGGCGAGATAGTGACGAGGCTAGGACCATACTCTAGATAAACCTATGCAGTTATATAACATATGGCGGAAAATAAATAGGAATAAGCAGTTTAAATGGGAGGGGGTACATGCTTCTAGGAACATACCAAGTCCAACAACAACTTAATAAGATATGAAAGGACAATTCAATATCTACAACAATACAATAACAATAATATTGCAGTGCGCAACCCGATCCCTTATCATTTAATATTGTTGCGGCGTGCAACCCGATCCATATATATAACTGTTATGGCGTGCAATCTGATCCAATATAATATCTGTTGCGGCATGGAACCCGATCCAATATAATATCTGTTGCGGCGTACATCCCGATCCAATATAATATCTGTTGCGGCGTGCAACCCGATCCAATATAATATCTGTTGCAGCGTGCAACCCGGTCCATAAATATATATAATAATGTTGTGCCGCGCAACCCAATCCATATATAATAGAAGTGTTGCGACGTGCAACACATCCTAAATATACCGTCAATAGTGATCATAATAACAGTCCTGGCAAGGGGTCAACAATAAACTATACTATCCCGGCAAGGGAATTCAACAGTACAAGTATATACGTTCCGGCAAGGGAGAATCAGCTATAACCAATCTTTATTCAACTCCTACTCTTCTCAATTATCACCATTTCTCAATTATAAGTATCTTCCACAAAAATAAACTTAAGTCTTTACTCATTATCAAGAATCCACCCACTATAGCATTCATAGTATCATTTAAGAATACAACAAGTATCAATTTAGGACTCACGGTCATGCTCGACACCAATATATAGATACTCGTCACCATGCCTATACGTCGTACTCAAAGAGAAGCAATTAGCAAATATGACTCAACTCCTAATCCCTCAAGCTAAGGTTAGACCGAACACTTACCTCGATGCCTCTAACACAACTCAAGTTTCAATTATAGCTTTACCCCTTGATTCCACCGCCAATTCGCTCGTATCTAGTCACAAATTACTTAATTACATCAATAAACGCTAAATGAATTAATTTGAATGCGTGAAAATGAGTTTTCTAAAGTTTTACCCAAAAAGTCAAAAATCGCCCCGGGCCCACATGGTCAAAACCCGAGGTTCGAACCAAAACCTGATTACTCGTTCCCCCACGAACCCAAATATGTGATTTGTTTTGAAATCGGACCTCAAATCGAGGTCCAAATCCCCATTTTTTGATAAACTTAGGTTCTACCCAAAACACCCAATTTTCCCCATGAAAATCATTTATTTGAAGTTGAAATCATGTTAAAAGATGTTAATGATTGAAGAAAACTAGTTAAAATGACTTACAATTGATTTGGAGAAGAAAGGTTGTTTGAAAAATCTTCTCTTATGTTTTTGGGGTTTTGAAAAATGAATAATGACTGAAAATCCCGTCTATTTATACCCTTCTCAGACCCCCTGTGCGGACCGCACAAAATGGACTACGGCCGCACAGGCCTTCCTGAGGGTACTACAGTCTAGTGCCCCGTGCGGACCACACAAAATGGACTGCGGCAACACAGGCCTTCCTGAGGGTACTGCGGTCCAGTGCCCTGTGCGGACCGCACAAAATGGACTGCGGCCGCACAGCCCTCCACCGCGCACCGCACAAAGCCGACCGCGGACCGCACTGTCCCCTTCCGCGGTCGCACACATTTTCGTGCAGACCGCACAGGCGAGTTCAGAGATCTGCAAATTCTCTGAACCTGCAACAACTATGTTTTTAGGCCTAAGGCATCCCAGAAGCTACCCAAAACTCACCCGAGCCCTCGGGGCTCCAAACCAAATATTTACAAAATCCTCAAAAACATCATATGACCTACTCGTGCGATCACCTCATCAAAATAACATGTAAAATCGTGAATTAAACCTCGAAACTCAACATATTCATCAAGAACTCTCATCGTTCTTAACTCTCCAGCCGGAAGTCCAACTCACGTCAAACAAATTCTGTTTTTCACCAAATTTTACAATTATATTTCAAATATGCTAATAAGTTTGTACCAGGCTCCGGAACCAAGATACGGGCCCGGTAACAAGGGTTTCAAACATTAATTCTTTTCTTTATTTCTTAGATAATTCAGTAAAACAATTTCTTTCAAAAATTAATTTCTAAGGCTTGGGACCTCGGAATTCGTTTCCAAGCATACGCCCAAGTTTCATATTTTACTGCGGATCTCCGGGGATTGTCGGAACATGGATCCGAGATCGTTTGCCTAAAATGTTGACTAAAGTCAACAATAATCAATTTTTTTAACTCTAAAATTTCTATTTCTCATATTTTCACATAGAAGGCTTTCCGGATATAGGTTCGGACCATGCACACAAATTAAGGTGGGGTAAAAAAGGAGGTTTTTATGCCTCAGAACACTGAATGCATTTGCAACACAAGTGATGAACTTTTGGGTCATCACATTCTCCACCTCTGAAACAATCGTTCGTCCTCGAACGGACATAAGAAGGAAGTACCTTAGTCGGGAAAAAATGAGAATAACGGCTCCGCATATCGGACTTGGACTCCCAGGTCGATGCCTCAGGAGGTTGACCTCTACACATAACACGAACAGAAGGAAAACTCTTCGATCGCAACTAACGAACCCGCCGATCTAGAATAGCCACCGGCTCTTCTTATAAGATAAGTCCTTGTCCAACTGGACAGTGCTGAAATCTAACACGTGGGATGGATCGTTGTGATACTTTCGAAGCATGGACACATGAAACACTGGATGCATGATAAGCTCGGCGGCAAAGCAAGTCTATAAGCCACCTCTCCCACTCGATCAAGAATCTCAAATGGGCCAATGAACCTAGGGCTAAGCTTGCCCTTCTTCCCAAATCTCATCACGCCCTTCATAGGCGACACTCAGAGCAATACCCGCTCACCGACCATAAATGCCACATCTCGAACCTTGCAGTCTGCATAACTCTTTTGCCTGAACTGAGTTGTACGAAGCCTATCCTGAATAATCCTAACCTTGTCCAAGGCCTCCTAAACCAGGTCCATACCCAACAACCGAGCATCTCCCGACTCAAACCATCCAACCGGAGATCGACACCACCTACCATATAAAGCCTCATAAGGAGCCATCTAGATACTCGACTGGTAGCTGTTATTGTAGGCAAGCTCTGCTAAAGGAAAGAACTGATCCTACGAGCCTCCAAAGTCGATGATACAGGCTCAGAGCATATCCTCCAAAATCTGAATAGTCCGCTCGGATTGTCTATCCGTCTGAGGATGTAATGATGTACTCAACTCAACCTGAGTGCCCAACTCTCGCTGGACTACTCTCTAGAAACGCGAGGTAAACTGCGTACCTCGGTCCGAAATGATAGACACAGGAACACCATGAGGACAAACAATCTCCCGGATTTAGATCTCAGCTTACCTCTCAGATGAATAGGAGACTTTCAAAGGAATGAAATGCGCTGACTTGGGGATCATCATGTTGCCGATCTCGTATATGCTCTAATAATGAAGAACGAGCGACTGCGCAAGCTAGTACACAGCTGGGCTCAGAGACATCCAACCTCACGAACTGATTGGCCAAAGCCTGATCATCCAAAACAAGCGGTCTCTCACCGACCAGAATATAAATAAGACTGCCCATACTGGCTGACTTCCTACTCAAAGCAACATCATGATATAAGATGGTGATATCATAATCTTTTAACAACTCCAACCATCTCCTCTACCTCAAATTCAACTCATTTTGCTTGAACAAATACTGAAGGCTCTTGTGATCTGTGAACACCTCACATGCCACGCCATACAGATAATGCCTCCAAATCTTCAATGCGTGAACAATGGCTGCCAACTTTAAATCATGAACCGGATAGTTCTTCTCATGAATCTTCAACTGTCGTGAAGCATAAGCAATGACCTTGCCACCTACATCAACACCTCACTAAGCTCAATACGAGATGCATCACAATAAACTGTATAAAGCCCTAAACCTATGGGCAAAACCAACACCGGTGCCGTAGTCAGAGCTATCTTGAGCTTCTGAAAGCTCGCCTCACACTCGTTCGACCATCTGAACTAGGCACCCTTCTAGGTCAACCTAGTCATCGGGGCTGCAATAGATGAAAACCCCTCCACGAACCGACGATAGTAGCCTGCCAGCCCCAAGAAACTGTGAATCTCTGTAGCTAATGCTGGTCTGGGCTAGTTCTTGACTGCCTCAATCTTCTTCGGATCAACCTGAATACCCTCTGTTGATACAACATGACCCAAAAATGCAACTGAACTCAACCAGAACTCACACTTCGAGAACTTAGCATATAACTGACTATCCCTCAAAGTCCAAAGAACCACTCTGAGATACTGCTCGTGCTCCTCCTAGCTGCGGGAATATATCAAGATATCATCAATGAAGACTATCACAAACGAGTCCAAATAAGGCCTGAACACTCGGTTCATCAAATCCATAAAAGCTGTTGGGGCATTTGTCAACCCGAATGACATTACCAAGAACTCATAATACCCGTACTGAGTGCGGAAAACTGTCTTAGGGACATGGGATGCCCTAATCCTCAACTGATAGTAGACAGATCTCAAATCAATCTTTGAAAATACCTTGGCACCCTGATGATGATCAAACAAATCATCAATCCTTGACAATGGATACTTATTCTTGATTGTAACCTTGTTCAACTACCGGTAATCAATACACATCCTCATCAATCCGTCCTCTTTATTGACAAACAATACCGGCGCACGCCACGGCGAAACGCTGGGTCTAATGAAACCCTTCTCAAGCAAGTCTTGCAACTGTTCCTTCAACTCTTTCAACTCAGGCGGTGCCATACGATACGACGGGATAGAAATGGGCTGAGTGCCCGGAGCCAAATCAATGCAGAAATCAATATCCCTGTCGGGTAACATACCTGACAGGTCTGAAGGGGAAACCTCAGGAAACTCACGAAAAATGGGCGCAGAATCAATAGAAGGAACCTCAGCACTAGAATCACGTACATATGCCAAATAGGCCAAACACCCCTTCTCGACCATGCACCGAGCCTTCACATAAGAGATAACACTATGGGTAGAATGACCAGGAGTCCCTCTCCACTCTAAACGAGGCAAACTCGGTAAAGCTAAGGTCATAGTCTTGTCATGATAGTCCAAGATAGCGTGGTAAGGTGATAACCAGTCCATTCCCAATATAACATCAAAATTTACCATGTACAGAAGCAATAAATCTACACGAGTCTCCAGACCCCCGATCACAACTATACATGAATGATGGACTCGATCTACCATAATAGAATCACCTATCGGCGTAGACACATAAATAGGATCACTCAAAGAATCACTAGGCATAACCAGATATGGTGCAAAATAAGAGGACACATACGAGTACGTAAACCCTGGATCAAATAACACTAAAGCATCTCTATCACAAACCAGAATCGTACCTGTAATAACTACATCTGAAGCCTCAGCCTCGGGCATGGCTGGAAGGGCATAACATTGGGGCTGGGCCCTACCACCCTGAACTACATCTCTAGGACGACCTGTTGCTGGCTGGCCTCCACTTCTAGTGGCCTGAGCTCTACCTCTAGTGCCTCTACCTCCACCTCTAGCACCTCTTCCCCCACCTCTAGCTAGCTGGGCAGGCTGTGGAACATCTGGTGCCTGTACCATGGCACAACAACCCTGATGCTGAGAGCTACTCGGTGCTTGAGGGCAAAATCTAGCAATGTGACCCATATCACTACAAGTGTAGCAAGCCCTCGGTTGTTAGGACTGCTGGCCCTGACGACCTGAATGACTACCCCAAATACTCTGGAGCGGCGGTGCACTAATAGGAGCTGGTGGTACATTGTAGGACTGCTGATCAGAATACTGCATCTGAGGGCCACGACTACCTGAAGCACCGTGAGAAACCTGGAGTGCTGACTGAAAAGGCCTAAGAGGATAGCCTCTACCTTATAAATCCCTACCTTTAGAAGAGGTACCACTGAATCTACCTGAATGACGGGGCCTCTTGTCCGACCCATGACCACCTCCTTGTGACAGAAGCATCTCAACGCTACGGGCCACATTGGCTGCCTCCTGGAAAGATATCTCACTCCCAGCCTCCCTAGCCATCTAAAGACGAATCGGCTGAATAAGTCCATCAATGAACCTCCTCACCCTCTCTCTCGGTGGGAAGTATGATAAGATCATGACGAGCCAAGTCGATTAATATGGTCTCATACTGGGTAGCAGTTATAGAACCCTGTTGGAGGCGCTCAAACTGCCTCCGATAGGCCTCTCTCTGAGTGATGGGGAGAAACTTCTCCAGAAATAGCTGCGTAAACTTCTCCCAAGTCAAAGCTGGCTATCCAACTGGTTTAGCTAAGCAATAGTCTCTCCACCAAGTCTTGGCAGATCCAGATAAGCGAAAAGTAGCAAAATCGACCCCATTGGTTTCAACTATCCCTATGTTCCTTAGAACCTCGTGGCAGCTGTCTAGATAATCTTGGGGATCCTCAGTAGATGCACCGCTGAAAGTAGTAGTGAAGATCTTGGTGAACCTATCCAACCTCCACAAAGCATCGGCAGACATAGATGCTCCATCACCGGTCTGAGCTACCATACCCAGCTGAACTGCTCCAGCTAGCTGAACCGTTGGAGTCTGAATCTGGGGAGCTACCCTCTCCGGAGTGCGAGTAGCAGGAGTATAGGCCCCTCCTCCAGCCTGTGAGACGGCTGGTGCCACAGGAAGCAAGCCTACTCGGGCGACACTCTCCATGAGACTCACTAATCAGACCAGAGCATTTTGAAGGACTGGGGAAGCAATAAATCCCTCTGGGACTTGAGCAGGGCCCACCAGAACTGTTGGGGCCAGAACCTCCTCATCAAAATCAACCTAAGGCACTGTCACCAGTGCTGCTGCTCGGGGCTGAGCTCTGCCCCTACCTCGGCCTCTAGCACGGCCTCGGCCTCTCCCTCTGCCCCTCGTAGGAGCTACTGCTGTTGGTTCAGGCTGCTGAGCGGTAGATGAGGAAGCACGTGTTCTTGCCATCTGCGAGAGAATAGATTAGAAATTCAATTAGCATTGAGAAACAAAACCGCACGACAAGAAAGAACAAATGTGAAGTTTTCCTAACTCTGTAGCCCCTGGGGATAAATACAGATGTCTCCGTACCGATCCCTCAGACTCTACTAAGCTTGTCCATGATTTATGGGACCTATGCAACCTAGATCTATGATACCAACTTGTCACGACCCGGATTTTCCACCCTCGGGAGTCGGGATGGCGCCTACTCGTAGAAGCTAGGCAAGCCACGAAATTAGGAATCTTTAACTCCTTTGTTTTAATCCTTTTTACAACTTATATAAACAAGTGACAAACATTTAAATAACAGCAGAATATGAGATTAAGCGGAAAATTTAGATAAAATATACCAAAATAATACGAAAATCAACATATGCCTCTACCCAAAAACTGGTGTCACAATATTCACGGACCGTTTATGACTACTACATACCATTATCTGTAGGAAAGAAACACAATCTGTCTTGGATACAAGTGATAACAGAACATGATAATAGCTAGAAGAGACGCCGGGCCTGCGGACGCCTGCAGGACTACCTCGGAGTCTCAGTGGACTGAAGGAAGACTCCCAAGCTACTGATCCAATGCTGCTCCGGTATCTGTACAGAGTGCAGAGTGTAGCATCAGCACAACCGACCCCATGTGCTGGTAAGTGTCTGGCCTAACCCCAGCGAGGTAGTGATGAGGCTAGGACCAGACTCTAGAAAAACCTATGCAGTAATATAACATATGGCGGAAAATAAATAGGAATAAGCAATTTAAATGGGAGGGGTACATGATTTGGGGAACATACCAAATCCAACAGCAACTTAATAAGATATGAAAGGACAATTCAATATCTAAAACAATACAATAACAATACTGTTGCGGCGCGTAACCCGATCCCTTATCATTTAATATTGTTGCGGCATGCAACCCGATCCACATACAACTATTGCGGCGTGCAACCCGATCCAATATAATGTCTGTTGTGGCATGCAACCCGATCCAATATAATATCTGTTACAGCGTGCAACCCGATCCAATATAATATTTGCTGCGGCGTGCAACCCAATCAAATATAATATCTGTTGCGGTGTGTAACCCGATCCATAAATATATATAATAATGTTGCGCCGCACAACCCGATCCATATATAATAGAAGTGTTGCGGCGCGCAACCCGTCCCAAATATACCGTCAACAGTGATCATAATAACATTCCCGGCAAGGGGTCAACAATAAACTACATTATCCCGGCAAGGGAATTCAACAGTATAAGTATATACGTCCCAGCAAGGGAGAATCAGTTATAAGCAATCTTAACTCAACTTCTTCTCATCTCAATTATCACCATTTCTCAATCATAAGTATCTTCCACGAAAATAAACTTAAGTCTTTACTCATTATCAAGAATTCACTCACTATAGCATTCGTAGTATCATTTAAGAATACAACAAGTATCAATTAGGACTCATGGTCATGCTCGATACCAACGTATAGATACTCGTCACCATGCCTATACTTCGTACTCAAAGAGAAGCAATTAGGAAATATGACTCAACTCCTAATCCCTCAAGCTAAGGTTAGACCGAACACTTACCTCGATGCCTCTAACATAATTCAAGTTTCAATTATAGCTTTACCCCTTGATTCCACCGCCAATTCGCTCATATCTTGTCACAAATTACTTAGTTACATTAATAAATGCTAAATGAATCAATTTGAATGCGTGAAAATGAGTTTCTAAAGTTTTACCCAAAAAGTCAAAAATTTCCCCAGGGACCACATGGTCAAAACCCGAGGTTCGAACCGAAACCTGATTACTCGTTCCCCCACGAACCCAAATATGTGATTTGTTTTGAAATCGGACCTCAAATCGAGGTCCGAATCCCCATTTTTGGAAAAACCTAGGTTCTACCCAAAATACCCAATTTTCCCCATGAAAATCATTTATTTGAAGTTAAAATCATGTTAAAAGATGTTAATGATTGAAGAAAACTAGTTAAAAACGACTTACAATTGATTTGGAGAAGAAAGGTTGTTTGAAAAATCTCCTCTTATGTTTTTTGGGTTTCGAAAAATGAATAATGACTTAAAATCCCGTCTATTTATACCCTTCTCAAATCCCCTGTACGGACTGCACAAAATGGACTGTAGCCGCACAGGCCTTCCTGAGAGTAATGCGGTCCAATGCCCTGTGCGGACCACACAAAATGGACTGCGGCTGCACAGGCCTTCCTGAGGGTACTGCGGTCCAATGCCCTGTGCGGACCGCATAAAATGGACTGCGGCCGCACAACCCTCCACCATGCACCGCACAAGGCCGACCGCGGACCGTAATGGCCCCTTCCACGGTTGCACACATTTTTGTGTGGACCGCACTGGCGGGTTCAGAGATCTGCAAGTTCTTTGAACCTGCAACAACTGTGTTTTTAGGCCTAAGTCATCCCAGAACTTACCCGAAACTCACCGACCCCTCGTGGCTCCAAACCAAATATACACAAAATCCTCAAAAACATCGTATGACCAACCCGTGCGATCACCTTATCAAAATAACATGTAAAATCATGAATTAAACCTTGAAACTCAACATATTCATCAAGAACTCTCATCGTTCATAACTCTCCAACCAGATGTCCAACTCACGTCAAATAAACTCTGTTTTCACCAAATTTCATAGTTTTCTTTCAAATACCATAACAAGTTTGTACCGGGCTCCGGAACCAAGATACGGGCCCGATAACAAGGGTTTCAAACATTAATTCTTTTCATTATTTCTTAGATAATTCAGTAAAACAATTTCTTTCAAAAATTGATTTCTAAGGCTTGGGACCTCGGAATTCGTTTCTAAGAGTACGCCCAAGTCCCATATTTTACTACGGACCTTCCGGGATCGTCGGAACACATATTCGGGTCCGTTTGCCTAAAAGATTGGCCAAAGTTTTAATAATGTACTTCTCATGCATTGCATTCATTTACATGACCATTTACCCATGACTCAGACGACGTTATATATGCGTATATATGTATATGGAATATAGAGAAAGGTTACGGCATTATATACGCACCACCACCTGATCAGTTGGTATAAGATGATGATTTTGCCCACAGTGGCACCAGATGACATTATATACGCGTATATATGTAAATATATGTATATGAGATATGGGAGAAAGTTATAGTATTTTATACGCACCACCACCTGATCAGTTGGTATACGTTGATAATTTTCCCACAATGGCCGAGATGATATGATGGGATGCCCTCAGAGGCTTGATGATGTTATGAGCACATGTACCTATGCACGACATGACATTCATATGCATATGCATGATACTATAAATATTTCATGATTTATAGAGTTATCCAGATTTACATGTTGATTCTTATATGTCTTTAAATAAATATTAACTTATTGTTATGTTTCAGTTCTACCTTACATACTCAGTACATTATTCGTACTGACGTCTTTTTCTTGGGGACACTACATTCATGCCTGCAGGTATAGATAATCAGCTGGACGAGCCCTCATAGTAAACGAGATTGGCATTCAACGAATGATAGACTCTACCTCATTCGGAGGACAGCCAAGTCTATGAGTCATCGTGTCAGAGTTTTGCTACAGACTTATGGGAAGGACGGTACCCTATCCCATTTAATGTCGAATAATTTTAGAGGCTTTGTAGACAGTGGTTCATTTTATATAGTATGTCAGAGGCCTTGATGGCCCATATGTATTCATGTTTTAAGAAAAATGGTTCAGTGATACAATGTTGTCTACTTACAATTGTACATTATGAGTTGTGGCCATGTTGGCCCATGATAGCTACAAAAGGAATGAATGCATTTCAGAGTGGTTCGCTCGGGCCAGTGCGGCACTTGGTGCCAGTCATGCCTCCCAAGGTTGGGGCATGACAAAGTGGTATAGGAGCGGGCCATGTCCTAGAGAATCTCACATATGGGTGTGTTGCGTGCCACATTTATAATTGAGAGGCTATAGGGCATTTAGAAAATATTATCCTTTTTTGTTTCCAGTTCGTTCCATAGAGTTGAGTCGTAAGAAGTCAGTACGAAGCTTTCGCCGGATTTAGTATGCACCAGAGGTGCAGGTATCACAGTAGAGCTTTAAGACGTAATGTCGAAGGGAGGTTATGAAAGAAACAGAAGATACGATGCGAGATTGAAAAGTAAGTAAGGTAAAGATAAAGAAGATACGATATACTAGAGTACAAAAGGTTGTGAATAGTCAAGACTTCAAATGTAGTTTGGGTTTTAAATTTAATTTACAGAAGAGACCCTAGTGAAAATTTTGCAAATCTCCAAGAGTTAACATTCGAGGCCGAATGTTCTAAAGGGGGGGGGGGAGGATATTACACTCCGTAGGTTTAACAACATTAACACCATTATATGCGTTTGATATGTTATTTAAGTGGAATATTTTTTGTAAAATAATTTGAAAAAAATAAATATAATTTTATATAGTTATTAATATTACAACTTTTAATTATACACATAATACAAGAAAGCTTATGGGATTTTCTTTATTGTAAAGATATAAATTATTTTTGCACAAGAAAATAAGATTATCTTTTTACAATTTTAAAAATTAAGTAGACAAAAATTTATACTCTTTATCTGAGATTAAGAAAATTATAAGTTGAAAAAAATATATGTATTTTTACATAGATGTTTTAATGAAATAATAGTGTATAAATTTATTTTTTACATAATACCACATGACCGTAATAGTACAATGTATAAAGTGTATTAAAAATAAGTAGAATTTTAAATAATTTGAATTAATTCTTAATTACCCAGGTAATTAGTTAATTACGGGTAATGGGTCATTACCTAGTTAATTAATAGTTAAGGGATAATATTAAGCAACCCTCCCTTAATGTGGCAGCTCCCCCACGTATTCTATTTGTGACTCTTAATAAAGAGTGATAGGTGACAATATTAGAGATGTGAGGTGTGGCATGATTTTTATGCTTGGGCTCTAGGTTTGGCATTTACCAAGATTTGTTTTAGTCTAGTATCAAACTTTTACATCAGATACATGAAAACTCTTTTAGAGAATCCTTAAGTTGTGTTTTAATGTGTTTTTTATGAGAATGCTAGTGATTCCATTCTTGCTACTTCGCACATGTTTTTTTTAAGTAGCCTAATACAATTTTCAAGTTACAACAAAAAAGCTACAAGCCACACTCTTAGTTGTACCTCTGGATACATCTAAAACTCATGAATTGATGAGTTTATTATTAAACGTTCTACTAACTCAATATTTAGAGTGATTTTACTTTTAAAAGTTGTGCTTTAGGATATATATTAGTATGCCCTTTTTGGTCGTGCCATACCTCAGGCCCATGAATAGTAGGCCTATAATTTTATTGATGTAACTGGGAGAATAAAGAGCAAAAGGAAGTAAAATGAAATAGGCTGAATGGGACAATCCTTTGCTAGAATCATCAGTGCGCCCAAAGCCTAGTCTTTGTCTAATTGAGATTCCTAAGAATCTATGCGTCATATATTTTTTTTTGTTGAGGTCTCTGTTGGCGTCTTGAGAAGAACTGAGCTTGGATGTTTCATGGAATCGAAATATATCTCCATGGCTGTGGTGGTGAAAGACCATGGTCAGTAACATTTCCAATGAGTAATATTTCTTAGCTTATTTTTTTGCGGAAGGTTGCTTTTTATGGGCTTGAGGAATGTTTTGGATTATAAGATGTGGAATGTAACTGGCTGAGTGTGAAGATAATCTTATGATTCATTAGGTCTGTAATAGGCTGATTGTATTATGCATCAGCTGCATCCATCACAACATGTTTGCGTTGAGGGATTGTCATAGCTCGGGTATGTTAAGGCTAAGCCCTTCCTTCATTTTGGCATGATCTAAGTAACGATACATAAACATAATGCTATTTCATAAGTGTTTCTATTCTTAGTAGTTAAGGATGTCTACGTTATTCATTCCTGTAAAATGATATTACTCGGAGGTATAATGGTCTTATGACGTTCCGAGAAGTTCTAATAATGTAATTCTCATGCATTGCATTCATTTACATGTGCATTTACCCGTGACTCAGACAGCGTTATATACACGTATATATGTATATATATGTATATGAGATATGGAAAGAGGTTATGACATTATATACACACCACCATGTGATCAGTTGGTATACGATGATGATTTTGCCCATAGAGGCACCAGATGACGTTATATATACGTATATATGTAAATATATGTATATGGGAAAAAGGTTACGGCGTTATATACGCACCACTACCTGATCAGCTGGTATATGTTGATGATTTTCCCAAAGTGGCCAAGATGATATGATGGGATTCCCTCAGAGGCTTGATGATGTTATGAGCACATGTACCTATGCACGACATGACATTCATATGCATAAGCATGATACTATAAGTATTTCATGAGTTACAGAGTTATCCAGACTTACAGGTTGATTCTTATATGTCTTTAAATAAATATTAACTTATTGTTATGTTTAATTTCTACCTTACATACTCAGTACATTATTCATACTGATGTCCTTTTCTTGGGGACGCTGCATTCATACTTGTAGGTATAGATAATCAGTTGGACGAGCCCTCAAAGTAAACGAGATTGGAATTCAGTGAATGATAGACTCCACCTCATTTGAAGTATAGCCAAGTCTATGAGTCATCGTGTCAGAGTTTTGCTACAGACTTATGGGTAGGCCGGTACCCTATCCTATTTAATGTCGAATAATCTTAGAGGCTTTGTAGATAGAGGTTCATTCTGTACAGTATGTCAGAGGCCTTGATGGCCCATATGTATTCATGTTTTAAGAAAAATGGTTCAGTTATAAAATGTTGTATACTTACAATTGTACATTACGAGTTGTGGCCATATTGGCCCATGATAGCTATAAAAGGAATGAATGCGTTTTAGAGTGGTTCGCTTGGGCCAGTGCGGCGCCGGGTGCCAGTCATACCTTCCAAGGTTGGGGCGTGACAGGGATGGCGTTGATGCAGGATGGTAGGGTGATTGCCTATGTGTTTAGACAACTGAAGGTGCATCAGAAGAACTATCCTGTCCACGACCTTGAGCTAGCAGCTATTGTTCATGCCTTAAAGATTTGGCGGCACTATTTGTACGGTGCTCTTTGTGAGATCTACACGGATCACCAGAGTCTGCAACATATATTGAAATCGAAGGATCTTAACTTGCGTCAACAGAGGTGATTAAAGTTGCTTAAGGACTATGATATCACTATTCTATACCATTCCAAGAAGGCCAATGTGGTGGCCGATGCCTTAATTCGCAGGGCATCGAGGTTGAGTAGCTTAGCATATCTACCAGCAGCAGAGAGACCATTGGCATTGGATGTTCCGGCCTTGGCCAACCGGTTTGTAAGATTGGATGTTTTTGAGCTGAGCCGAGTCGACCACAAGAATGCCAAGTGCACAATACAAATCCTGTGGAGACGGATAGCGCCTTATGCTACAAAATCCAAGCACAACTAAGGTATGATAAATGACCTGTGTATCAAGAGCCATCCTACTCCCATAACACCACAAGCTACACGGGACCTCAATACGTATGCGAATAAACAAGTCGTCTCAAAACCCATATGACACAATAGAGATTACATGGAATAGTTGACGACGAAAATAATATCCAATTCCCGAAGACTCCTCCATAAGAAAGGCTATGCTGAATGAACACACCCGGCCTAATATAGAGAACACATTCACATTTAGACCCATCAACGGTGTCACGCCCCAAACTTGGGGGGCGAGACCGGCACCTAGTGCCTCACCTATCCTTGCGTACCAACTTGCAACTAAGGGACCCTGAACATATGATGCCATACTTTTGGCCATGGACCACATTGCAAGACGATAGTGAATGCTAACTAAATATCAATATAAAACTTGGCTGACAAGGCCTTCATATTTATTACAATTGACAAACCAACCAAATATACATACAAGGCCTGAAAGCCCAACATACTGCACTAACTGACAAGATATGTCTACAAGCCTCTACTAATGGATATACTATGATCGGAACGGCTCTCCGACCTGCTCATAACTTATATACGTATATATACAAGGTATACATAAGGCTTAGACCCAGAAACTCCGAAAGGCATGGAGCTTACCGATCAAGCTGAACTTGGGAAACACTTATTGAATAGGCATACTCGTCTGTCTGTCTGACCTGCACGCATGAAATGCAGCGCCCCCAGAAAAGGGACGTTAGTACAAAATAATGTACTTAGTATATAAGACAATATACTGAAAGCTGAAACTAAACTGATAATATAATAACTGCAAGTAGCTGGAAGTCAAAGATAATCTGAAGATATGCTTATCTACTGATACTGACTTAATTCCCTCAATATAGTAAGTAAAATAGTTGTTCGTCCCTATAAGGCTCGGTATATATATATATATATATATATATATATATATATATATATATATATATATATATATCTGCTCTACCATAGTAGGCTCGCTCATAAGCGCTCCGTCATACTAGGCTCTATATCTCGACAAACTGGGCTCGCTCATATGCACTCGGCCACAGTAGCATCGTCATATAACTTACCATCTGATCAGAGGTTGCCCAATAGAGGCCTGCCCGTCGATTATAGCTCAATGGTAATGAAAATACTTTTAATACTGTATATATAAACTTCTCTGTTCTCTTGACTGGAAGAATGAAATACTCAACCGAATATGAAGTCTCGATAGGGAGAATATTATAACTTACAACACTAGGAAAAGATACGCAATCTGCGAGACTAGCAAAATATACGTAAATTCTGGGATATGAATTTTTTTTATGCCTCGTTACCAAACTTGTGTAATGATGAGATCATGCCAAAATGAAGGAAAAGCTTAACCTTAATATACATGTTAATCACTCAACTCGGAATTAGCAACAACTAGGTGAAAGGCCATTGATGGCTTCCACCCAGTGACCCATAAATATGCATTTTCCAAAGGGTTTAACCAAACTGGATTGAAAAATGACAAGATATCTTCGTGCGCTGCTGCCCATTTGACCGTGCAGTAATCTTTGTGATGTGTGGTCATTTTGATCACCAAAGATTCGTAATCTTTGACGTATGAAGTTTCCTTTGGAACAATAAGTTGTAGCCTAGGGAACTCTTCAAGTTGAGTCATTCAATTCTCAAAGTAGTTGGAGATGTATTTCTGAACTTGGGTTGTCATATCTTTGTTAATTTTTTCAATAAAAGTAAACTAGAAAATTGATATATTAGTGTTGAGAAATGTGTCAAATTGCCACCTAATAAGACTTGATCAAGAGTCACCATTTTGGATATTGCCTAGCTGCCACGTTTTTGGATATATCTTATCCAAATATATCCCCAATTAATTAGGTAATGTCCCATTACCCGGTAATTAATCAATTACCCGCAAAATTGAAAATTATTCCCACTTACTTAAAATATTACTCACTATTCACATACCTTATATACCTTACTATTATGGTCATGTGATACCTTGTATGGTACTAATCTATAAATACCGGGTATTTTAGCCCGGGCCGTATTTTATCCCAAAATGCCAAACTTTGACAAAATTCATTTTTAGACGTGCTCCCCCTTTCACCTTCATGAATTTACTAATCATTTGTGAAATATTATAATCCTTATAATCCCCAAATAATATTTTCCTTGGACTGATGTCAATTACCTTACGACAAATTCAACGTAAAATACTGTAGGGTGCAACATCGTCGTAACTTATTACTGTGAAGCGTAACATCACCATAATGTAATACTAATGGGTAGAACACTATCGTAACTTAATACTTTTGGACGTAACATCATCATAATATATTACTGCAAAGCATAACATTGTCGTAATATAATACTGCGGGACGTAATATTGACGTAATATTGTAGGGTGTAACATTATTCCCCCCCTTTGGAACATTCGTCCTCGAATGTTGATTAATTCTCTTATCATTTTCTTAACTTATATCTTCCGAATACTTTAGAACTTTCCTTGCCATCTAGGCGACTTTTCTGTGAATAAGTCTGAAGTCTAGGGCATCCCCCCCTCTTAGGCCTCCTTTTCATACCACAACTTATAGTCGGAATCCTTCCAATCTCATAACTGTTGCTACCTTTCATCATGCAGCCTATATAGTTTTGATCTTGTAAGTATGCCCAATCTCTAGGCTTCACGTGTAGAGCTTGATAAGATGTCTATTTGGGCATTTATGAGTATACTGAAGTTCTTCGCGCGGTACTTGGTTGAATTCACAAATATTGTTATATCTGATTGCATAGGTCTGTTTACCCATCCGTATGAATTTACTGCCATAACTCTTACTTTAATTTATTGTTGTTGAGGTCTGCTACCAAATCTCAGCTTACTCTCGTTGCTTATTCCATATGTATAAATTTAAGTCCTTTAATGCTTCCTTATTATTGTTCATCTTTAGAATGACGACCTAATCTTATCTCATACTTTATAACTTTTGTCCATCCATTGTTGATTCACCTCAATATTGACCCTTTATATAATATTGCTGCTAGGATTCACGTTTTATCGGGAAATGTCTTAAATGATTAGATTGATCCACCTGGGGCGATACCCTGCTTTCATAATCGTACCCTCACAGTATCCCAATGTGATTCACCTTGCGTGGGTACTTTAATCCTGTCCAATTCATCAAATTCGTTTTATTTTCTTCGTTGAATCATTACTCAATCGAAGGACCAAACATCATCTCTTTTATATATCATAATTACACCCTCATTCTATTACCAGGGTGGCATTCTAAATGTTATTAGTCTTGGACTCCTTTGAGTTCATTCATGCAATAGTGAACTTTCTATAACTTAGAGAAACCATCAGCTCTTCTTGTTTTCATGGGCTTAATCCCAAGGACTTATCCATTCTCGTCACTGTTTCACTCGCCTTTTCTTATCCTTACTCATGTCTTCCTAAACCTTGTCGCTCTACCATACTTTATCTTGCAACCTACACATATCCATTTATACTACTTGCAACCTTTCTTCAACTTGCGTGCACCATAGATTTCCTTATGTTATTTTGGAATATCAAGCGAGACGTCACATCGTCTCTAACTCTTCTATACTCTTTCATGACCTCCCTTCCACATAGGTATAATTCACGCCCATAACTTGAAGCTCTCTATTATAAATTTTACACCTCTAGTGCATACACAATCCGGTGGGAGCTTCGTACTGACTTCTTATGAGGCTGGTACTCTTCAGTTGGCTTCATCATAGAGCTATTATAAAATATGGCTACTGTACTATCTTTCTTATACCTCTGCTACTTAAGAGGGATCCTTAGGTCTATAATTCTATTGGTCCCTCCTGTTTTGCTTAGTCGATGTAACTCTTTAGTCTTTTCTTCTTTTTAATCAACCTCTATGTAGGCTTAAGATATCTTCCGTCCAACAGCTCCTGGTATTAGTTATTACTTTAGCCTTTCATAGGCGCTGAGGGATATTTATGATAAAATCCTTTAACAATTCAATCCTTCATTTATGACCTGGGCTCAATTCTTTCTTTTAATGTATACCAGAATCTTCTATGGCTGTATATGATGCAGGTATAAAACTCCAAACTCTTAAGTGCGTTTATAACGTCACCAACTCGGGATCATTGATCGAATAATTTCATTTGTTCCTTCTTAGCTTTCTTCAATGTAAGCTATTACCTTTCCTGGTCTTTCTGCCCCCTTGTTGCGTGCATACTTAGCTTATCTTAGTTCCCACGCATGCTAAAGTTTTCGTGCAACTCATATGACCTTCGAATATTACTTTTAATTTTTCTTCCCGTTCATTATCCACGGTAGGGGCCACTTTCCTTTGGAGTGCTTACAATTTTTGTTGTGAGACTGTTTTTACACGACCCTTTCCTCTTTAGGTCGTTGTGCTTAGGTTGAAGTCGTCATCCTTATTTCCTCAGCTAGTCTTTTGTTATAGTACTTAGGGAGAACCCATGATTCCTGTAAAGTTGTGAGCTTATTATGGACCTTTTAATGTCCTTCCTTGCCTATAATTATTCGTAGTTGCTTACCTCCATGCCCTTGTGCTTATAGGGTTGCTTCTGAACTGATATTTTGATTGCCTTCCTAGTAACACTTTCTTTTATCCCCGTAATACTCATACGGTTCCTTTAAATATTCCTTGTAATCTTTCTTGGGTTATTTCCTTTGTCTTAACTTATGTCTCGCACTAGCTCCTTATTTATTAATAACAGCTCGGGCAGGAACCTTTACTTCCTTTACCATTCCATAGTCACTAGAACCACTTAGTTCTGACTTAAATGTCATATCACTCCATATTCCCCCTTAGGGGTGTACTAAAAGCTGAAGCCACGAGAATTTACCTATAGATGTTTTACCTCTTCATCTTTAGCATCATTTCTCAACATCAATGATCCTTACTTGCCTTGCGACAATCCTTCTGTACCAAGGATGACAAATTCCTTTACTCGCGAGGGTGACACTTAGCGTAGCTGGAACATACAGTTTCTTAAGCTTAACTTTGCTCACATTGCTTGCTCTAGGGAAGCGTCTCCCTGAATGACCATTCTCTGAATTCATCATGAATCTCCTTCTGTGGACCATTCTATTACTACCGGAATGAAATCTAAAATTACCATGATGCCGAGTACTTTCCAATCATTCGGTCCCTAATTCATAATACTTCCTTATCTCTCTTCTCATTACTCTACTAATATTTCTGCATATCCCTTTTCTTGTGAAAACTTTAATATAACATTCTTTTGCTTTTAGCTTTCCTTTGCTCCATCCAGTGGCTCTTTAAGTTGCTTAATATTATCTCTTTACTAGGGACGCGAGCCACACTAATGTAATATTTATCCCTTCAAGGCTTATAGTACGTGTCTTTGTAGTACTCATATCTGGCTGCACTATTTTAGAGTGCACCATCTAGGTGTCTCATAAAGAGATCTATTAGCATGTTTGCAATATCTTTCGAAAATGTCAACTGACGCAATCAATTCTTCCATCATATCTTCTTATACTACTTTTGTTAACCCCCATAGGGCATATCTGGAAGGGGTGCGACCAATTGTATATACCTCTGTTACTATTTAATATAACTCAAAAAGCTTATGTTCCTCTGCCTCAATTATAAACGCTATTAACCTTCATTAACTGGGTACCTTGTAGCCTTTTTCACCTTGCTCCTTTTACTTGCTGAAACTTGTACTTATTTTCTTAATCTCTCATTGTCCTTCACCATAAAGATGGATAGACATTCTTGCCTTAAGGTTTCTTATCAGGAAGCTTACACCTTTCAGTACACCCATGATCTTCTAAAGACCTCATATTTACTTATCGTAGGCATCATACGAAAATCCAACTCCTCTGACTCTTCTCTTCCACAACTATCTCTCTTTCCAACCTTCTTTTCGGATGTAGGCATCGTCTTATTTCGAATAAAATCGAATTCGGAACTTGGATTGGATGTTCCCACAGTAGAGCGACCATTGGCATTGGATGTTCCAGCCATGGCCAACTTGTTTGTTAGATTGGATGTTTCTGAGCTGAGCCGAGTCGACCACAAGAACGCTAAGTTCACAATAAATATCCTGGGGAGACGGATAGAGCCATATGCTACAAAACCCAAGCACAACTAAGGTGCGGTAAATGACCTACGTCTCGAGAGCCATCCTGCTCCCATAACACCACAAGCTACACGAGACCTCAATACATATGCGAATAATCAAGCCATCTCACAACCCACATGACACAATAGAGATTACATGGAATAGTTGACGACGAAAATAATATCCAATGCCCGAAGACTCCTCCATAAGCAACGCTATGCTGAATGAACACACCCGGCCTGATGTAGAGCACGCATTCACATTTAGACCCATCAACGGTGTCACGCCCCAAACATGGGGGCCGAGATCGGCACCTAGTGCCTCACCTATCCTTGCGTACCAACTTGCAACTAAGGGACCCAGAACATATGATGTCATACTTTTGGCCATGGGCCACATTGCAAGACGACAGCGAATGCTGACTAAATATCAATATAAAACTTGGCCGACAAGGCCGTCATACTTACTACAACTGACAAACCAACCAAATATACATACAAGTCCTGAAAGCCCAACATACTGCACTAACTGACAAGATATGTCTACAAGCCTCTACTAATGGATATACTGTGATCGGAACGACTCTCCGACCTGCTCATGACTTATATACGTATATATACAAGGTATATATAAGGCTCTAGACCAGGAAACTCCGAAAGGCATGGAGCTTACCGATCAAGTTGAACTCGGGAAACACTTATTGAATAGGCATACTCGTCCGTATGTCTGACCTCCACGCATGAAATGCAGCGCCCCCAGAAAAGGGACGTTAGTACGAAATAATGTACTGAAAGCTGAAACTGAACTGATAATATAATAACTGCAAGTAGCTGGAAGTCAAAGATAATCTGAAGATATGCTTATCTACTGATACTGACTCAATTCCCTCAATATAGTAAGTATTGAGAGAATACATATTTATATATATATATTGGCTCGGTATACATATATATATCTACTCTGATGTAGTAGGCTTGCTCATAAGCACTTGGTCATACTAGGTTCTGTATCTTGACCAACTAGGCTCGCTCATATGCGCTCGGCCATAGTAGGATCGTCATATAACTGACCATCTGATCAGAGGCTGCCCAATTGGGGCCTGCCCATCGATTATAGCTCGATGGTAGTGAAAATACTTTTAATACTGTATATATAAACTTTTATGTTCTCTTGACTAGAAGAAGGAAATACTCAACTAAATATGAAGTCCCAATAGGGAGAATATTATAACTTACAACACTAGGAAAATATACGCAATTTGCGAGACTAGCAAAATATACGTAAATTTCGAGATATGAATTTTTTTTTATGCCTCGTTACCAAATTTGTGTAATAACGAGATCATACCAAAATAAAGAAAAAGCTTAGCCTTAACATACCTGTTCATCACTCAACTCGGAATTAGCAACAACTAGGCGAAAGGCCATTGATGGCTTCTAGCCAGTGACCCATAAGTATGCATTTTCCAAAGGGCTTAACCAAACTGGATTGAAAAATGACAAAATATCTTCGTGCGTTGCTGCCCATTTGACCGTGTAGTAATCTTTGTGATGTGTGGTCATTTTGATCACCAAAGATTCGTGATCTTTGACGTGTGAAGTTTCCTTTGGAACAATAAGTTGTAGCCTAAGGGACTCTTCAAGTTGAGTCATTCAATTCTCAAAGTAGTTGGAGATGTATTTCTGAACTTGGGTTGTCATATCTTTGTTAATTTTTTCAATAAAAGTAAACTAGAAAATTGATATATTAGTGTTGAGAAATGTGTCAAATTGCCACCTAATAAGACTTGATCAAGAATCACCATTTTGGATATGGCCTAGCTGCCACGTTTTTGGATATATCTTATCCAAATATATCCCCAATTAATTAGGTAATGTCCCGTTACCCGGTAATTAATCAATTAAACGCAAAATTGAGAATTATTCCCACTTACTTAAAATATTACTCACTTTTCACATACCTTATACATCTTATTATTATGGTCATGTGGTACCTTGTATGGCACTAATCCATAAATACTGGGTATTTTAGCTCTGTCCGTATTTTATCCCAAAATGCCAAACTTTGACAAAATTCGTTTTCTTAGACTTGCTCCCCCTTTCACCTTCATGATTTTACTAATCACTTGTGAAATAGCATAATCCTTATAATCCCCAAATAATATTTTCCTTGGACTGATGTCAATTACCTTACGACAAATTCAACGTAAAATACTGCATGGTGCAACATCGTCGTAACTTATTACTGCGATGTGTAACATCACCGTAATGTAATATTGATGGGTAGGACACTATCGTAACTTAATATTGTTGGACGTTACATCATTGTAATATATTACTGCAGAGCATAACATTGTCGTAATATAATACTGCGGGACGTAATATTGACGTAATATTGCAGGGTGTAACAAATGGGCCTCAAGCTGATTCTGATCGTATCGTACTAGGTTAATAACCTTTCAAGGATCTACAATAACTTTTGCCATGACACATAATAACACCCATCAAATCTGGAACAAACACACATAGTCCACAACCCAAGGAATAGAATGCCTCTCAGGCATAGGCTCTCACATTAACGATAGTACCAAAAACCTCCATACTTGGTTTAATATTTAACAATAAAGTGACTAACATGCCACACTTATTCAAGTCCCCTCTAGGGTACGCTCCCACGTCCTTCCGCTCAGATAGCAAAGTCTCATATCCATACCACCAACCGTTATAATTCTGTAAAGCAAATCTAGAATCCGCCAATCAATACACAAATCCTCTTACACAGAATGCCGTTCTCAGATGGCACCAAAGAAAATACCGACTTACTCTAAACATCTGAATTATCACCTACTCATCCAAGCTCATGACATTCGTGCCAACACCGAACTGCAATCTTGATCCTCAACTTTCAAATCCCCATGCCATGCACCGTAATTATCATGCCGCTATGCAAGAACAAACGAATTCATCATAACCCCTTACTACTAGTAGAATAAACACTGCATTGGTTAAAAAACCTTTTACTTAGCTCATTTCAGAAGATCCAATGCAACATGCAATTGAATCCCCAAACCGCAGAAAATGCAAACTTCAAGTCATGGTATAAACCATCATAACTCTTTAGGGATCTATCTACACATAGCAGGCCATTACAATCAAATAGCTCCAAATCAATCAAGTTACGGCGGATGTCAAGCCCACCCGCACAACCTTAAAACATATGCATAACTTCACACGCCGAAAGAACTGATCATTGCCACAATCATGCTGATTTAACTATTACTAACCGGCCCCACTTCTTCCAGTTTACTCTTGACTTGACTTAGGAATAATAATAGCTCCATTCACAACATAACGAACTCATTCTGAACTCATCTCAAGTGACCCAAATCGCGAGACCATATCGTCTCATTAACCATGAACCATCTCATACCTTCCTCTTATGTACAATAGCATCTCCAACTGGTACACCCATCCTGAAAGTCCTTCCGCGTGTCCGAAACTATTTCTCCCATTTTTCTAATACTCCCCCACAGACCCGATGATAGCATAGAAAATTCCCCAAGTATTCTTTACACTCTGCTGCAAAATCCTGGTCTTCAGCCATATAACGAACCCATTAGAACCACTATTGAGAGTCACCCACTCTGACTTGGCCCCGAATATAAGACAAAATCTAGTGCATTGTCAGCACATGAACACTCCTAAAGAAGCAACCGGATGAATTATGTTTCCTTGTACATCCATCTACCAGAAGCATAAACTTTGAGTCTTCCCAAAATCTGCGCATGAATTGATAAGGCGAAATATAGCACACATTCATCAAATCATTTGCTTGAATTACCCCTGATATTTTCTTTTCTTAATCATAAATAATCCACAAATGCACCGATAACTAGAAATCGTACAAGCTGACAACCACGTAATCTTATTGTAAATGGTGGTCTCCCCAACTTAGCTTTAACCTACAATCACATAAATGTAGAACTACAAGATTCCCACTGCTCAATTTACATTGACCTTGCTCCGTCAACCCGCCAAATTTCTCGAAACTTTTTGCTAAACATTTTATGAACATTCTGAATCATCCGCCACAATCACATATTTGACCTTTTACCCGTAGCAAGTAAAATTATTCGTAGAAGCTTCATCAACATCACACAACCGCTAACCTGCTCACAGGAGATAACCCCCACATGAAAATTCCATACCGACATCTTCCAATGATGTTGCACTGGGTGCAACTACAACGAAATTAGTAACCCTCCTGAGTCCATACTCATCCACCAGCTGTACAAATCCATTTATTCCCCATTGGCATCAACTGAAAGTCCGATAATACATTTCAAACTCGAAGTCACGTCGTATACCATAACGAAAATCAAGATTTTACATCCCTCTTCATTCCAAGACTACTCATTTTTGCCATATTTAATCATCCTTGGTGTCGTAGTCTCCATCCCAATACAATCCGTATACATAGTCACTTTCCACCATGATTCCCAAATCGTTCTAATCTTTTCTCAAGGCATGTGGCTATCTTATTACAGAATTCATATTTTAATCCACTACTCTCACTTCAGTTAGACTATATCTTTTAAGAGACTCCTCGACCACTGCTTTTCATACTTGGCCTACTAGTAATTCAACCACCGCAAGACACCTCCCGTTATGCCCCTTTTCATACTTTGCTGCCTGAATATTGCCCCAAATAAAATCCATACCTGTAGCACCTGAACAAATGAGTCGATACCAACTCTAAACCTCCTAGAAGATCATCTTTCTTGAGCCATCGACATTAGAAATACCAATTCGATTCAGAACCACTACACACCGCTATCTCTGACAACCGCTCCTCAGGCACCATTTCACTACACCTTGCTCCCGAAGGCCAAAAATCTAGAAAGACCATAATACCGACGAAACTTAATGCATTACAACAAGGACGACAAAACCACATCAAAATGAGAAATCCACCACACTCGAGAATATCAAGTCTCGCTACTCCATCAACCAAAGCTTGAGCATTCATAGACCGATTGTCTTTCCCCGCTGGATTTAAATGCTGAACCCTTAAATCATGCACCGAGAATTCCTCATTTCAAGTCATTCATTACTTCAACACATAGACAAGAACCCCACTATTACATCAACACTGTGCGATAACAATGTCTGAACATTATAGCAATCTACGTGTAGCCTCGAAACCATCAAAATACAGCTACTGAGCAGAATTCCAAATTTCTAATAATTTCCATGTTCAAATCCACATATAAATCATGTATTTAACTCACAATATGTGGGAATTACTTACCTCAATGGCACTCCAAAATCACCCCCAAGGCCGACTCCAATGAGAGAAAAGAGGTGAAATAAGCAAGAACCTGATTTGGCTAACTTATACATTTTGCCCAAGTGACCTTCACATCTACGAAGCCAAAGGCCGCTTCTGCAGCATAGCTTATGCAGCACCAAGTCCGCTTCCATAGAAAACACTGGGGGCCACCCTTTCGCCCCTGCGGACAAGGTCCAGCTCCTGCGCTATCGCAGGTGCGCAAATCCCCCGCGCTCCTGAGCTCCACTCCGCTTCTGTGCTCCAAGGAAGCCGTATCTGCAATGCAGAAAACGTTTCGCACATGTGGCACTTCCTAGCTCATCCAGGAATGCTCCTGCGAGTCTCACCTCGCTTCTGCGACCAAACTTCCATAGAAGCAGTTGTACCTGCACCAGAAATTTCCAACAACTCCATCAAGGCACAAATCAATCTGAATCCCGTCCGAAACTCACTCGAGGCCCCTGGGACCCCGTCCAATCACACAAACTATTATGAAAACATGATACAAACTTGCGCGAAGCCTCAAATCACAACAAACAACATCCAAACTATGAATCGACGATAAAAATCCTTCATAAACTTTCAAATCTCCAAGATTCGACGAACGCGTCCGAATCATATCAAAACATTCCGGAATTACGCCAAACTTTACGCACAAGTCATTTATCACGATACGAACCTATTTCAAGGCTCGGAACCTCAAATGGATATCCATAACACCAAATTCCACCTCAAACCAAACTTAAGAAATTCTTAAACTTTCAAAATGCCAACTTCCTACAATAAGCGCCGAAATACTACCAGACTACTCAATACACAATACAAACATACGCCCGAATCTGAAATCATCATTCAAACCTGTTGGAATCTTCAAATTCTAATTCTGAGGTCATTTACTCAAAAGTCAAACCTTAGTCTACTCTTCCAACTTAAAGCTTCCGAATTTATAATTTTCTTTCCAAATCAACTCTGAACTTCCTGAAATTCAATTTCGAATACACGTACAAGTCATAATACCTTAAGTGAAGCTACTTAAGGCCTCAAACCGCTGAATGATACGCTAGAGTTCAAAACGACCGATCGGGTCTTTACAATAGTGGTCGTTCTTTGATGTTGAGTTATTTGCTTAATTTCAGTTATGTACTCAGTTGCATTAATCATTACATATCATATTCAGTCTCTGTTATTCTTTATTATCACATCTCATATCATTAATTTGGGCAGCTCAACATGAGTGTCGTGAGCCGAGAGGCTGGATATATTAATGGCTGAGTGAGGTCGAGGGCCTGATTGTGAGGATATTGATACTACAACACGTGAGTTGTCCATACAGCACATGAGTTATCCATGTAGATCCAGCTATTTGTACTATAGCACGTGACTTATCCGTGCGAATTATAGCACTTGAGCTGAAGGAGCCCATCCGGAGTCTACACACACCCTAGTTATTGCAATTGATTTATATTGAGGGATGGATCTTCTGTAGGCATGGATCTTTTCCGAATCATTTATATTTGGGGATGGATATTCTCCAGACTAGATTGCCATATACAATACTGAATGAATATATATATATATATATATATATATATATATATATATATATATATATATATATATATATATATATATATATCTTTCCTGGCCTGGATTGGCCATATACAATACTGAGTCATTGAGCGTGTCGAGTGATAAGTGTGAGATAGTGAGATTGAGTACTCTGAGAGTGTGAGTACATGAGTTCATTATTGATATACATTGCATTTGACATGCGCACTTGATATACATGCATAGAGATGCATTTCTTTCTGCTACTCTAGTTTTGGTGACGTTTATGATTTCATCTGCACATTGACATGTAGGCCTAGAGATGTACTTTCTTCATGCTACCTGAGACTGAAACATTTTATTTATTATTGAAAGCTTTGGGAAAAATTATAGTTTCAAACATACTCATATTTTTGCCTATTTCGGTAAAGGATTTGGGTTTTCACTGATATACTTGAAAAACATGCCTATATTCTGGAATTGTGATTGAGTTGAGCACTTTATCTCTGAGTTACTTCTTTATTACTTTCATTATGTTGTTATGAATTATTGTTGTCTATTAGTGTTGGACTCCGATCTTCGTTCCAGCTCGTCATTACTTTCAACCTAATGGTAGGTTTGTTACTTATTAAGTACATGGGTTCGGTCGTACTCATACTACACTTCTACATCTTGCATGAAGATGTTGGATGCTGATGTTGTTGTGTTCGACGGGAGCTATATTTGAAGATGTACTTGGGTTCTGGTTATATAACTACTTCTTGTTCATGGTAGCTCTAGACTTATGAAAGATCTTTTCATGTATATTTTAAACAAATGATATACTTTATTTTATACCAACTTTGTAAATTCTAAATCTTAGACGCTCATGATTTGTACTATCAGTCCTTGGGGAATGTATAAGATTCAGATATTTTCTTTTACTTAATTGTCTTATTAAAATTCATTGAAATTTAAACAAATGATGTACTTTATTTCATACCAACTTTGTAAATTCTAACTCTTAGACGCTCATGATTTGTACTACCAGTCCTTGGGGAATGTATAAGAAGCAGATATTTTCTTTTACTTAATTGTCTTATTAAAATTTATCAGAATTGGATAGTTGTTAATTGGCTTACCTAGCGGGTTAGATTAGGTGCCATCACGACTGGTTGGATTTTATGTCGTGACATACTCAAAAGTTTGATACTTTTCAGGTAAATTCTCATCAAAATATCGTGTCTGACAATTGTGATATTTGTGCAGGAAATCATCAGAACCATAAGTGCTAAGCGAGCAATCAAGTTGAAGAACATGTGAACATGATTGGATACATAGGCTACCAATATGGTAATTCTCTTGCACAAAAGCATCATGGTTTCCGATGGAGTAATCCCAATGGAGCAGAAAAAGTTCAGCATTTTCAGAAACCACCAATACAAGCACCACCTAGATTATAAGGACAAAACAGGATGCAACAAAATTTTAGGCTATATCAACCTAGACCACAACAACATGCACCAACCTTTGAAGATTTGATGTACAAGTACATCAAAACAACTAATGAGAAAATGGAAAATCAACATGCTGCTTTCAAAAAATCCAAATACGGAGAAAAATCCACTTTAATTTCAGGAAAGATCCAGGGACCATGGCCTATCAATACGAAGAAAAATCCAAAAAAACATGTCAAAACAATTGCCTTACAATCAGGTAAAAATCTTGATAATCCATACCCCGACAGAGATGGTAAGTTAAAGGAAGGCCAAGCTCAGAATCAAACTGTTGATAATGGTAAGAAAAAAGCTGAACTTGAGACAAAGAAAATGAGTGCTCAAGAAAGTAACAAAATTCTAGTGATGAGCCAATTCCTTTTCCACAGAAATTTAGAAGGGAAACACTTGATCAACAATTCTCAAGTTTTGGAAATTTTAAAACAATTATACATCAATATTCCGTTCACAGATGCTCTGACCCAAATTCCATCATATGCCAAGTTTTTAAAAGAAATTCTTTCCAGCAAAAGAAAACTTGAGGGAACTTCTGTAGTTAAGCTAATAGAAAAATGCAGTGTGATTTTGCAAAATAAGCTTCCACAAAAACTTGGAGATCCAGATAGTTTTATTATTCCTTGTACTGTAGGAGGAACTCATTTTTAAAAAGCTTTGTGTGACTCTAGGGCATCAATCAATTTGATGCCTTTTTTAATTTTTCAAAAGTTGGAACTTGGGGATATAAAAAATATAGTTGTTTCTTTGCAGTTAGCTGATCAAAGTGCAAGAAATCATTGAAAATATTCTTATTAGAGTTGAGAAGTTTGTATTCCCAGTGGACTTTATAGTCTTGGAAATGGAAGAAAATACTTATGTACCTCTTATTTTGGGTAGTCCTTTCCTAGATACAGGAAGAGCCATAATAGATGTACATCAAGGACATTTGATCTTGAGAGTGGATGAGGAGAAAGTGATTTTTGATATGCAAAAGATGATGAGGTATCTTGATGATGACTCATCATCTTCTTGTTTTACCATTGGCCTGCTTAGTGATCTTGCAGATGAATACAAAGATGATTAGTTGTTTTCAGATTCATTGGAAAGATATTTTTTACAAAATCTGGCACAACAAATGATGAGGATGCCACAATTAGAAAACAAGCTGAAAACTTAGCGAAAGAAGGAGATGGGGAAGATACACCATCGGAAATAGTTCAATCAAAAACTGAACTTAAAGCACTACCCACTAATTTGAAATATGTTTATATTGAGAAGGAATATTTTCTAGTAATTATTTCGTCTTTGTTGACTAATGAACATGAATTGCAGTTGATCAAGGTAATGAAGGAACATAAAAAAGTATTGGGTTGGATAATTTTAGATATTAAAGGAATCAACCCAGCCATATGCACACACAGACAGTGATGGAAGAAAGCTACAAGTCGATTGTTCAACCACGAAGAAGGTTAAATCCATCAATGCAAGAAGTTGTGAAAAAATAAGTGGTAAAACTTTTGGCAACTGGAATCATTTACCCAATCTCAAACAGTCCATGGGTGAGTCCAGTAAAGGTAGTACCGAAAAAGGGAAGTATGACTGTTGTAAGAAATTTAAAATAATGAGCTCATACCTTCCCGGATAGTCACATGATGGAGAGTCTGTATTGATTACAGACGATTAAATGATGCTACCAGAAAAGATCACTTTCCTTTACCCTTCATTGATCAAATGATGTAAAGGGTAGTGAGTCATGATTTTTACTATTTTCTTGATGGTTACTCTGGAGGTAACCAAATTTCAATAGACCCTGAAGATCAAGAAAAATGACATTCACTTGTCCACATGGTACATATGCATAAAGAAGAATGCCTTTTGGGCTATGCAACACACCAGCCACTTTTCAACGTTGCATGTCCGGCATCTTTTCAGATATGACAAAAATAATTTAAAAATTTTATGGATGATTTTTGTCACGATTCAAAATCCACTAAAGATCGTGATGGCGCCTAATATCGCCGTCAGGCAAGCCAACAGTGAATGATTAACTTAATCACCCATTTTAGTATTTTGAAATCATAATTTGTCATTAATTAAATAGTAAGAAATAAAATTTAAAAGGCAATGATAATATTTTTACAAACTGCAATAATGAACAACATGTAAGCATGCATGTGACAAAATCAAGGGGCCCTATTTCTTGCTATTAGTTCATTTTAGAAGAATACCTCGAGGCCTTGAGGACGCGAAACTGTGACCGAGTTCCCTCGCTCGAAGCTCGTTGAGGCCCGACCTAAAGGGAATGTCGATCGAGGTTAGAGTAAAAATGGGAAATTTCCAAGGCACGCGGCTAAGTCTGACAAAGCCGGCCTGCCCGGAACTTGTATCAAGATGTCACGTCTAGTCGTCCCATCTTCATACCTTTACAACTAATGTATTTTGTACTATGACGGCATTCCCCTCCTATATAAAGAGGATCCTTACTATTTTGTAAAGGGTTGTTGTTGCTCCAACTATTCTACACAAGATAAATAACAACTCTCTCTCTCTCTCTCTCTCTCTCTCTCTTTTTTCTCTCTAACTTACTCTCTCGATATTATTGCTCATATTTATTGCCTTCATACTTGTTCTTCACTTATTGCTCGTCATTGGACATAAAGAGCCTCCTTTAATTATATCCTAACTGTTAGACCCTTCCCGATTATCCCCGATAGCTCGGGCCCAAGCCCAGGCATCGACCTCGAGGCCCCTCATTGGTCAGTTCGAGGCCCGAATAGCAAACCCCCCGGTTCGATTATAATTCCATTTTATGCTCTCATTTCATTTTTTATCTTCACATATCTAGCATCAACTGCTTAACAACTAGAATAAAAATAGATCACATATTTTTAGAGTCCCATCAGCAAATTTAATTGTTATTACCATTTTCACGGTAAATAGTTTGGCATCCACCGTGGGGCTAAAATAATAGTGATTATTTTCTTGTTGGTTTCGTTACACAATGCAAGTTATCGTTCACACTTTTTCTTGTCCAAGATCTTCGATTTCAGGTCAAAATGTTCGGCTCAGTGAATAGAGTTGAGCACGACAACCTTAAAAACCACGGAGAAAACAGTATGGTTGTTCCGATTGTTGCCCGCCACCGCAGAACCCCGATAACGCACCTGGGCCGATTCCAGCGGACGCGGGTTCGCAAGACGCATAGCAGGTCGACGAAACCTCACACACCGACAAGATCATACACATATGCAACCAACAGGAAGCCCAAAAAACCTCAGCCCGGGGAGAACGGAAAGTTAGTCTTCATGTTATTTTTGAAATGTTGCAGGCACAACAGTTGTCTATCGCTCAGCTACAAAGCCACCCGAAGACTCCCAGCACAATAGCATCGGAAGCTACTCCCCCGGCCGAATAGGTACCGAAGAGATCGAGCAACAACAGATCGGTAGCCGACCCTGCCATCGTAAAAATGCTTGAGGACCTCATCAAAAGGATCGAGTTGGGCGAGAAAATGATAGCAACCAACGACAAGAAGGTCGAAACCTATAACTTCAGGGTCGACCAAATCCCAGTCGCACCCCCGGTCCTGAAAGGTGTAGATTTAAAAAAGTTCGTGCAACGACCGTTCCCAGAGGAAGCGACTCCAAAACCCATTCCAAGAAGTTCAGAATGGCAGAACTTCCAAAATACAATGGGACCTCAGATCCCAACGAACACGCCACTGCCTATACGTGCGCAGTAAAGGGCAACGACATAAAAGACGACGAGATCGAGTCCGTCTTATTGAAGAAGTTCGGATAAACACTCTCGAAGGGGGCCATGATGTAGTATCAAAACCTAGCTCCCAACTCCATAGACTCATTTGCCATGCTAACAGACTCCTTCATAAAGGCACATGCCGGTGCCATCAAAGTAGCAACAAGGAAGTCCGACGTATTCAAGATTAAGCAGAAGGAGAATAAAATGCTACGAGAATTCATATCTCGCTTCCAAACGGAACGAATGGAACTACCCCTGGTCTCTGACGACTAGGCGGACAGGCCTTCACTCAAGGCCTGAATGAATGAAGCTCAGTGGGCTCAAGGCATCTGAAAGAAAATCTGATCGAGTATCCCGCCGTAACCTGGTCGGACGTCCACAACCGGTATCAGTCAAAGATCAGGGTCGAGGATGACCAGCTGGGAGCCTTCTCAGGCTTAGTGTATCCGAGCAGATTCCTGGCGAAGGAGTCGAAACCAAACAAAGAGAGGTATTAGTCGTACCCCAAAGATAAGAGGAAAGCCTCGAGATAAAGGCCTCGAGACGCAATCTGCCTCGCAACGATCGATTGGTGAACCGAGGATAGAACCCTTGGGACTCATCAACAGAGCCGGATTCGACAGAAACACGGGGCTAACAAGGGCACCGTGCCTATCAGAATACAACTTGAACGATGATATATTGGGCATCGTGCTCGCCATCAGCAAAACCGAGGACACCAAATGGCCCAGGCCTATTCAGTCGGATCCTTCCCAAGGGAATCACAACTTAGTATGTGAACTTCCTAATACGCACAACCATAGGACCGAAGATAGCCACCAGCTCCGAGAGGAAATAGCCAGGCTACTCAATAAAAGACACCTCAGAGAATTTTTGAGTGATCGGGCTAAAATTCAGTTCTCAGAAAGTGAGGCGGCCAAGAAGAACGAAGCAAATGAGCCACAACATGTTATCCATGTGATATTGGGGGCGTCGACACTCCCCTTGAACCCGTGATAAGGAGGACAAAATATCCATCACTAGAGAAAAACGAACTCGGGGATATGTACCCGAAGAAGCCCTCGTATTTAGCGAGGAGGACTCCGAAACCTCGTCCCAACCTCATAACGATGCACTGGTAACCTCTTTCCTCGATAATTCATTTCGAATAAAACATGTGCTCATGGATCCGGGTAGCTCGACCAACATCATCGGGTCGAGGGTAATAAAGGAGCTCGGACTGCTAGACCAAATCGTGCTCGCCTCTCAAGTCCTTAACGGATTCAGCACGACGATCGAAACAACGAAAGGAGAGATTACTCTCCCAGTCAGTGTGGCCGGCACGACGCAAAATGTCAAATTCCATGAAGGAGACATAAGATACAACACCTTACTCGGGCGATCGTAGATACACTACATGAGAGCGGTACCATCCACTCTTCACCAAATGATGAAATTCCCAACAAAGGATGGAATTAAAACTGTCTACGAGGAACAACATGCGGCAAGAGAAATTTCGAGGTGCACGACGTGGCACCGGCGCTCGCACCTCCGCCCACAAAAGAGCCAAAGGGTAATCGAGCCATACCCTCGATCAAGCCCGACTAAATGAAATAAAGGACCATACCGCGTCCTCCTCTCGAATGAATGAAACATATCGATCCTCAAAACATCGCCGGCGCGTCTCACATTAAGTACGACCATCTCCCTTTTCATTTCGTATTTCAGATTAACCCTTATGCAGGCTCTCGACCAAAGCAGTCAGAACTCTAACCTAGCTCGGAAAACTTACGGGGGATCCAAGAAGTATTCAAGGCTTCTTTTGCAATCAACTCCAAACACTGGAGGGCAACCCCTCGAAAGGTCATCCATTCGGAAAAACCAAGGAACGCCGGGCAAGGTTCCAGTAGGAAATGATGTACCGGGCCAAACGGTCGAATGAACCATGTCCGTATAAGCCAGACCCATGGCAACAAAATGACATGTACTTGTGCCAAGCAATAAAAGAATGTCTTTTGCCAAAGCATCTCGCACTCCAATGGAAACTCAGCATTGTCACAACAAAGATCCCTCCACCAAGGACGCCCCGAAATACTTGAAGACTGGCATCATTAACTAGGCACCCGTATGACCTCAGGGTCGGAACCCCAAAATCGTTAGCCCTCAATGAGGCAGCACAAAAATCACGAAACATCTCCAGGAAAGAAAAATATCCCGAACACTCGAAGACTAGCGTCGTGACCTCAGGGTTGAAATCTCCAAAATCGTAAGCCCTCAACGAGGCAATTCCGAGCTTACAAGTAATGGTTCTCGAGCCTAAACAAAATCGATGACTCGGAGACTGTCGCCAATCGCCATTCATTAGAAAACCCGAGGCCGTAAGACCTTGAGCGGGCAGACTCGGTCTTGTGAAACTTACACAAGGCAACAACACAAGTTGTAAGACCTCAAGCCAGGCATGAATCATACTTGTACCAAGTATCAGCGAAAACTGTAAGACCTTAAGGAAGGCATTAATCATACTTGTACCAAGTCTCAGCGAAAACTGTAAGACCTCAAGAAAGGCATGAATCATACTTGTACCAAGTATCAACGAAAACTGTAAGACCTCAAGCAAGGAATGAATCATACTTGTACCAAGTATCAGCGAAAACTGTAAGACCTCAAGGAAGGCATGAATCATACTTGTACCAAGTATCAACGAAAACTGTAAGACCTCAAGAAGGCATGAATCATACTTGTACCAAGTATCACCCAAACTGTAAGACCTCAAAAGGCATGAAAATTTTGTAATTCCTAATCACATGCATAAACTCATTCCCGAAGTTTAGACTATATATCGCATTTGTAAGACTCCCAAAAAGGCATACCCTCGATATAGACGCCTAAAATACTACATTCGGGGCCAAAAATGGCTTCGGCCTAACACAAATGACTACTGTCAAATGGCTGTATCAGTCGAACTAACGCGACTCGGGGACGCCCGACCGTCGCTACAAAATCATAGGCCATTACTTCGAATCTACTTCGAAAAGAACCGGTTAAATAGGCTATCCTCAATAGGCAAAAGAGCTTCGACCATGTCAGATCCAAATCACAAGGCTTCGAGCTACTCAACCTACGAGCTAAACCTTCCGAGATGCTCGAACATCGCCGCAACCAGCTTGAAATCAAGATTCTTCCCGAACCGATGACGGGTCAGGCAAAATCAGTTCAAAAGTCCTTAACGAGAGGAAAATAAAGCCTACATAAAAGGTCACATCGACCAAGCGCGTAAGAGCTATTGTCTCCAGCCTAATGAGTCCTAGGGCCACACACACTAAAAGGTCGCAACGACCAAAAGCGTAAGAGCCATTATCGCCATCTTGAAATTTGAAAGCTTGAGGGTCAAAATGAGCTCGAGTCGTAACCCGATTTGGAGACCGGACCCAAAATAGTTAACTATACATTCCTAAGGGCAAAGCGTAAGAGCCATTGTCGCCAGCTTAATGAGCCTCAAGACCGTGCATATAAAAAGTTGCTTCGACCCGAGGCGTAAGAGCTGTTATCGCCAGCCCACGCAAATACAGAACTTGAGGGTCAGCTGTGCTTGAGTCGAAACCCGACTCAGAGACTGAACCCAAAATGGTTAAAATACAAATGCCCAAGGGCAATGCGTAAGAGCCATTGTCGCCCGCCCATGCAAACACAAAAGCTTGAGGGTCGAATGAGCTTGAATCGAAGCCGGACTCGAAAGCTAAACCCAAAATAGTTGAGCAAAAGCATAAGAGCTCTAACGCCATCTTACACTAAAGGTCGCATCGACCAAACGCGTAAGAGCCCCCGGGCCTGCCTAATGAGCCCCAGAGCCATATCACGAATCTAAGGATTCTCACCAACTATGAGACTAGTCCACCTAGTCAGAAGCGAAGTAGAAAGGGATACAGAAGAAATAAAGCCTCAAGTCTTCTTTTATTTACATACGTGAAAGAGTGCATTCTCCATCTACAAACACGCTCTGAAGGTATCGCATACAAAATGGCAAAGTCTACGCCCCGCCCCTGAGGGCTACAACCTATCAGCCTCAGCTTCACTCTCATCGGCGTCAGATAGGAATGATCGAGCACCACGCTCGTCCGCCCTCGCTCGCGCCAACTCTTCCAGGAGAACAAAACCCCTGGCACCGATCTCCTCGAGAACCCTTCTTCGGGATCTACAACAAGCATATTCTTTGTTCCTCTCTTCACGATCGAGGACCCTCTTCAACTAGGCTTGGGCATCAGCAACATCCTTCAAATAAATCACCATCTCCTGATCGGACTTAATCCGGCTCAGTGCCGCTTCGGTTCGAGCATCAACAATCTCAGCCCTGACCTTCGAATTTTCGGATTTGAGCTTCATGATCATATCTGCTTGAACTGAAGTGTTATCACGAGCTAAGCGGAGTTGGACCTCGAAGGGGGGAACTTTAGCTAAGGCACATTTCTCCTCTGATGCTTGAGCCTGTGGCTGAGCTCTTAGCTCGCCGCAGTCATTCCTGATTTGGTCGGCTTCACCCCTAAGGCGTTCCAAGGCCTCCGTCCTTTTCTGTAGCTGGGATAGGCGAAGAGTTAACCTAAGAAGTTAAAAAGCGAAACGCATACCCGTCCGGGATGGGAAGTTACCTGCTCCATCAAATAGCTCTCGTAATTCGAGCTCCAATACGCCTCATATCGCTAGTGTGCCAACTCAACTTCCTTCTCCTCGCAATGGAGCCCAAGGGATCTATCCTCATCCAGAGCTTTCCGGAGCGTAGCCCCACGATGGAGTAGCTCAGACCTAGGCCTGCCAAAGGCCTGCAAAAGAAAAACTTGATAACGAAGGGAAGACGCGATATTCGGAAGGCATGTGCCAAATCTCACCGCAAATTGAAGTCGGCGGACTTCCTCGAAGGACGAGCACTTCTTTGTTGATTTAGCCCCCTCGGCCCTGGAAGAATCAATCTCGGTCGAAGCACGATCGCTCGGAGGAACCACCTCTCCAGAACCGAAAACTTCAAGTGTAGTAGGCTCGGACGATGTTTTCTCCTCAAAAGCTCAGCCCCGTTTCGCCCTGCTGTTAGCGCCATCGCATTGCAAATGCATATCCCGTTTGTTATTGTTGTCCTTTAGCTCGGAAGCTGGCAACCCTCCCACTCTCCGGAGGAGCACAACCTCGCCCTTGGAGATCCTCTAATACCTACGACGGCAAGATTAGTACATGAAAAGGAGAAAATGTCTTCCCAGATGAACGAGGGACAAGGAAAAGGCAATATACACACATACCATGATATTTTTCTTCCCATTTGCCCCGGGACACAACTAGCCACCTGCACTCGTCACAGGTCGAATGGGTCGCCAACTTCCGACCCAACCATGCAGATCAGGAACTTTGCCTGGCGCCCATGAAATTGCTGCAGAAAGGAAGGAAACACGATTACTAAACTAGCTTCCACCATGAGCAAGTCTAAGAAATCATGAGACACTCCACTTACGCGTATAATTCTATTCCTCGGGGAATGGCATGAGTTCCACGGGAATAACGTCAGCCGTCTGGACCTAGACGAATCGACTAATCCACTCTCAATCTCCATCTTGTCACACCTCCTTTTTCCTACCTCCGAAAGGAGTATAAGGGAGTTTTTTCCAATTTAAGTGACAATCGAAACGGGATTTATTTATTTATAAAATCAGAGTCGCCACTTGGGATAATTTATGGTGTCCCAAGTCACCGGTTTGAAATCCCGAATCGAGGAAATTTGACTCTGTTTTACAGTCCGCGAAACACAGTAATCCGGGTAAGGAATTCTACTAACGCGGGAGACGGTGTTAGGCATTCCCGGGTTCCGTGATTTTAGCACGGTCGCTCAACTATTATTATTGGCCTATTTATTTGATATTAAAGCATTTTTGAAACCTATGTGCATTTTATTCCCTTTAAACAACTTTTAATAATCCAATTATTATACAACTAATTATTGATTGCACATCGCGAATCATGTCACGGGAACCGTACCCACGACCCACAACATGTTTATTTTAATAACAAGATTAAATTGTGGCCGGGTCACATAAATGTACCCCCGAATTTTTAGAAATTAAGTGTCACGACCACGTCACGGGAACCGTACCCGTAGTTATGACAATTATTTAATTAATGCGCCTAAAGCAAACTACGAAAGTTCAAGGCATTTTGTACATTAGTTAAGATCATTAATATGAGGGCCATAGATTATGGGTTTTATTCGCGTATGGCGCACCTCAATTTATTTTAGGAAAAAGGATCGTATTTCGCTAAGGCAAACCAAATATACTCCTATTTATATCTAATTTAAAACCAAGTATCACAACCACGTCACGGGAACCATAGCCGTAGTTGTAATAATTTAATTGCGTGCCTAAAGCAAACTACGAGATTCATTTTTAGTATTTGAGTTATAAAATATGAGGGCCATAGGTTATATAATTCAAATGTATGAATGACACACCTCAAAATTAAATGAACTATGGATATTCATATTAAAACTAATTTGAAATTAGGTTGCCACAATTATGTCACGGAAACCGTACCCGTAGCTATAACAATTTATTATAGTGCGCCTAAAGCAAGCTACGACATTTATGAATTATTTTCCTACATTGAGATTATTGCCTAGCCATCAGTAGGATACTTCTTGATAAGTGCATGTTCCATAAAGCCCTAATATAGTTCAAGCCTTTTGCATCAGCAATGTACTCCCTCCTTAACAGTTATTTCAACACAAAAGGAAAGAGGTTCACAAAGTTGCATCAACACGGAAAAGGTGAGTTGGCCATAAGAATTTCGAACTCGGAAATTAGGAAGAAAGAAAATAAATACGTGGGGTATCTACTACACTGTAACAAGGAAAATTTCATGAAATTGGCAATTAGCGTTTTTCAACAGAGAAAGCAAAGATATATATACATCAATGTGGGCACAAAATTTAGAAATAATATCATGCAAATTTTCCAAGCTCCCAATCCACCAGAACTTGTTTTACTACTCGAACCACCAAGAAATCTATTAATTTGTTAATCTAATTTTCCTATTAACCAAGCTATTAATTTTCCTATCAAACCACCAAGAACAAAATGGAAACTCATAGAAGTAACCGACTAAATTCGCAACCAACATCTTTTGCATTCCTGAATATTGATTAACACGAAAAAGTTGTACTGAAATCGATTAACAGAACCAAGTAATAACTCAATCCTAAGCATACAAGTTAGCCTAGCATTGAGCCATGACTATAGAAGAAACAACACTGTTAAGCCGAGTTTAGAATCAGTAATCTTCGGGCCACCAAACACGAGCGTCAATTTCAATTCTTAATGCAAATAAGTTAACAGATGCCACAATTCCCATTCAGATGGGACAAGTTTCAATTATGGGAGATAAATTCAACTAAACAAATGAATCAGTCAGGTTGAAACTATCATGAACTCGAGCTGATTTCTATCTTAACTGAATCATTGGCATACTTTTACAGAAAACACTGAATAGCACACAAGGTTCTTAAGACTTGCTTCAAGCTTACACCAGCAAAGGAACTACAGCACTCGCAACAAACTCAGAAAAAGCACGCTAATGGTTCACGACTCCTTTGACAGATGCACGATCGAGAACAAAACGAAGCACAAATTGTCATATATTTTCAATGAAAGGCAAATTTAAACAACAAACGATAGACAGGCAGTTAGTTTTGAAGCTCATATTAAACTCTCAGACTGAATCGTAACTGCCTCCGATCCATACAAGAAGTAAATTCAGATTAACAGAGGCGTATGAATCCGAGTTATAGCAAAACAAAACAGGGGCAGATTACTTCAAAATTCAGCCATGAGTTGAATATTCATATCATCTATTCCTACGTCAAACAAAGCGACACAACAAGAACATCAACTTTTGAGCAAATTAAATCCAGAACTGACACTCAAGCACGATTCTCAGAACCCTCGCTGTTCAAAAAAAAAATTAAAAAACTCGCGAATCACCCATAAATCCCAAACACAACGTGTACGTCTCTTATCATATTTCCATTCACATCAAGAACAGAGTAACGAACTAGAGACGAACCTGAGTTTTTCAATTAATATCCCAATGCTAATAGAAAAGATACAAGAAAGTCTGATTATGCAAATCCTGACAGTGAATGAATCGCAACAATGAAGCCAACCACGAATTTCAATCGGAACCTCAAGCTCGAACCTCGGACGACAAACTCGTTTCCAACTTCAATGCCTCAAACCAAACTCCATGTTTAAACAACACAAAAAAGAAAAAAAAAACTTCGAAATTGGAACAGAAGAGAAATGCTATGTTTTGTTTTCTTTTTTCATTTTCTGATATTGAAATAAAGAAGAAGACTGAAGAATTTTTTTTGTATTTTTCAAGAATTAAACTCGAAAGTCAGAAGAAAAATCCTCAAATTCCCTTAACCCTAGAACCTTTACCTCTCTCAATTCCTTTTCGAAAATCTCTCTTCAACCCCTTTCACACAAGAAAAAATCTCACCTTATATAGACCCTCCGAAAAATTCTCGAATCTTCTGCCCAAAACCCCATCCGAAATTCCTTTTCAAACCCTTTCTATGAACGATTTTTGGGAAAAATGGAGGGCGAGGATTGATTTTCATCCATCCACGACCCCCATTTTTCCAGCAAATCGATCGAGAGGCACAAAAAATCTGGAAAGAATCTTCTAATTATCAGAGGCCGTTACACCATGTGGCTGGGGGAGCGCGTGAGGCGAGTTTGGATTCACTCGTCTGAATTTTAGCGAGTTTGGGAATGAATTCGGGTGAGGAAGATAGTGAATAGGGTAAGCGCTGCTTCTGAGCTTGGAAATTAGGGTATGGTTTTTTGGGAAATTTTTTATAAGGAGCTTAAATAGTAAGGGGGAAAACGGGGCGGGTCAATGATGGACCCGGCGGGTTTTGGGTATTTGAGCTGGGGAAGTTTGGGCAATTAGGGTGGGATTTGGGCTTAGTAATCAGTTGGTCCAATTGAAATTAAAACAGCCTTTTTCACTTTCCCCTTTTTCTTTTTGTTTTTCTTTTCTTTCTTTAATTAATAAAATCCTAAAATTAACTCCTAAATTAATCTAAGTTGTAAAATTAAACTAATTGTATAGTCACAATAACTATAACATTAATTAGTCCTAAATCAAAAGGAAAAAATTAATAGACTAAAATTAAAAGGTGTAAAATGAGCTATTTTGTGATTTTCGTTTTTAATAAAATAAATAATTGCTAATTAATTCCAAAAAAGTAAAATCAAACCTAAATGCAATGCATGGTATTTTTGGTATATTTTTATATTTTATTTTTAATGGAAATTAAATATGCACAAAAATGCAAATAATTAGTAAAATTCTACAAAAAAATCCTATAAAATTGCAAAAATTGGAAAAAATTATTTTCTTATATTTTATTGGAGTAATTCATATAGGGCAAAAATCACGTGCTCACACATCTTTCCCATCGTCAACAACAAAGGGTGTGGATGAACGGCACCGCAAGGTTAGCAGGCCTCGATGATGAAAGGGCCGGTACAGCATGACAAGATGACTATGCGTGAATTCAAGCCCTGCCTTCTCCGGAAAGAACCTCATCATCAGCACTATTCGCTAGAATGATGGATGTATCTGCGCCAAAGTAACCCAATACTTTGAACAGAAATCGAGCACGACCCTATCAAGGGGGCCCAGTGCGAAAGAGTACAAGTACGCGTTCAGGAATCCATCGGCAAGGTCCGTAATACCCTCATCCAGGGGAAACGCCTGTAACGCTACCCCCTCGCCCCATCCGCAGTCTCTCCTCACCAACTCAAGGTGCCCCTCTCTTATCAAAGACATAGTCTTCAAGGTAAACTCCCGTGGATCCTGAGCGCTGGGAATGGAACTCTCCTCTCTCTGCCGGGCAGACCCTGAAGTAGCAACCATGACTATGGCGGGACTAGCAAACTAAAGCGGGAACCTACACAAACACTTTGGTGCCAAGGTAACGAAGGACTCGACGCAGAAGAGGAAGGATAGCTATCTAAAATAGTGGGATCTCCCAAAAAGCGGCAGCAACCCCATATATATGTGGGGAAACAGCAACGGTCCACCTACCCAAGTTAGGCCCCGGGAGGCCAGTGACTTCAATACAAGTTTCGAGGAGGTACCCTACCTCGAGGACCTCCATCAAAGAGAAGTTTGGCTTCAAAAAACTAGCCACATCATCTCCAGTCCCGAGGTTGTACCCGATCTTGAGGACTACCATCAAAGAGAATTTAGGCCTCAGAAGGCCAACAACATCATCTCCAGTTCTGAGGTGGTATCCGACCTCGAAGGTTCCTCTCAAGAAGAAAAGTAAGCATTTCGAGCTCCGTCCATGAGGGCTCGACCTCAGGACATCACCTAAGTATGGGTAACCCCTACTCAAGGACCTATCTACAATACCTTAAAAGGTTATCTATATCAAGTTCAAAGTAAACCTCTACGTGCCTGAAGTTGACCTTCACTCAGAGACCACTCTAAAAAATTTTAAGGTTCGATACGCTATCTTCATGTGACTCGAGGGTCTCGATGACCCGAGTCTAACAGACCGTTTCAGGCTTGGTCCGAGGAACAAATTGTGGGCTTGGAAAGGAGCCATTTCTATCAACCAAAGACCGGAAGGAATACTCGCATCTGAGTTAGATATTGACAATTGTCAACAGAGGCATACATTCAGAATTCCCACAAATACAAAAGAATATGGCAAGTATCGAAGGTAGAAGTCAATAAAATATCTTTATATTCATAAGCGTTCTCGTACAACGGCCCTCGAGGGGTCCTTACATATGATTACAAAAGCCCACATGGGGTCCTTACACAGAAACAAAGAAGCGAAGGGGTGCACAACCATAGTGAAAGCCTAAGGGCCTAGTCTACCCTCAAAGGTTTATCTCCAGTAGCAGCATCTCTGAGCGCCACCTCCTCGAGCTCGCATCCTCGAGGGTCATTCCTTCGATCGCTGCCTCCTCTAGGTTCCCATCTCAATCCTACGGAATAACTTCGTCGAGGGAGAAAATGAGGAAGAGGAAGGGGGGAGGATGCAGAAGAGGCAGAAAAAAGAGACATAACCCGCCGAAGCCAAAAGTTGAAGATTTGGTGGCCCTATCCTCAACGGCCAGTTGTGCCATTTTATCCCTTGGGAAGAAGCCCGAGGGATGAAGTGCCACACCAGGCCAGGGTAGGAGAGTGAGCAGCGGTATATAGTCCGAATAACTTTCTAAAATAGGGAAAGTCGATCCCCCGTATATCATCATCTCGAGCCAATAAGGACAACAACAGCAGGCGTAACAACAACAGCAACGACAAGACGGTATGATCTCGCTCGACAAAGGGAAGCTCAGGAAGTCGGCCACCACATGGCCGATGGGAATGCTACCAAACAACCTTAAGGCTGTGAACTCCAAACATGGTAATTAACAATAGAGAAAGATGGCGAGAAGAAAGGGATGAATGAATGGAGGAAGGAACTTGGATAAAAAAATAACGCTAGAATACCCCCATTTATAGGAGATAATGGCACGGACATCCATGACTTTAGAAGACTGACCGACAGGTGCGATTAATGCGTTCTTGAAAAAGTGAATCGATGGTGGTACTGTCACTTTGAAGAATGAGAATCGATAGCACATTGAATGACGTCGAAAAGACAAGTCCGTGGGATGTCTCGTTTATCAGGAAAACTCATGCCATAGGTTGCGCCATCAGCATGACATCGTCACGGGAAGCCCGAGGAGTCGGGCATCAGAATCGTTTCCCATCATTTCATTCTAAGAAATGCAGAGACTATCTATATGCGGCGAAATCAGGGGGCCCAATTTCTTGCTATTAGTTCATTTCAGAAGAATACCTCGAGGCCTCGAGGATGCGAAGCTATGACCGAGTTCCCTACCTTGAAGCTCGTCGAGGCTCGACCTAAAGGGAATGTCGATTGAGGTTAGAGAAAAATGGGGAATTCCCAAGGCACGCGACTAAGTCTGACAAAGCCGGCTTGCCCGGAACTTGTATCAAGGTGTCACGTCTAGACGTCCTATCTCCATACCCTTACAACTAATGTATTTTGTACAATGACGGGATTCCCCTCCTATATAAAGGGGATCCTTACCATTTTGTAAAGGGCCGTTGTTGCTCCAACTATTCTACACAATATAAATAACAACTCTCTCTCTCTCTCTCTCTCTCTCTCTCTCTCTCTCTCTCTCTCTCTTTTCTCTCTAACTTACTCTCTTGATATTATTGCTCATATTTATTGCCTTCATACTTGTTCTTCACTTATTGCTCGTCATTGGCCATAAAGAGCCTCCTTTAATTATATCCTAACTGTTAGCCCCTTCGCGATTATCCCCGATAGCTCGGGCCCCAGCCCAAGCATCGACCTCGAGGTCCCTCATCGGTCAGTCCGAGACCTGATTAGCAAACACCTTGGTTTGGTTATAATTCCATTTTAGCTCGCATTTCATCTTTTATATTCACATATCTTGCATCAACTGCTTAACAACTAGCATAAAATAGATCACGTATTTTTAGAATCCCATCAACAAATTTAATTGTTATTACCATTTTCACGGTAAACAAAGCACCCCTAAAATTTGGTGTTACTAGTGCATGAGCATCAACTAGGAAATAAAAATAAAATATAACATCAGTCTGAATACAAATTAGACAGGAGAATATAAATAACTCTGATGGAAACTCTGCAGGCTGTGGATCGTAACATGAAATGCAGCTCACAGTAAGTCCCCGCAATAGCCGTGCCTCTGTGCCCAAAAGACCACCTGACAAATATATACCTGCACAAAAATGCATAGTAAGTATATCATGAGAACGTAAATCAACGCGTACCTAGTAAGTATCTAGCCTAATCCCGGAGAATTAGTGACGAGGGATCGACATCGACACTTACTAGTGGTCTAATAAGACAGATAAACAGATATGGGGGAGAGTAAATAAACGAAATAAACAAGTGTAAATACGTGGTAAAATTCTCCTCTCTACAATAAACTCAAGCTCCCAATTAGTAAGTTGCTCCTCAACCGGAACACACACACACACACACACACACACACACACACACATATATATATATATATATATATATATATATATATATATATATATGCAATGGATCTCACCAGATAGGTTACACTGATTTTTCGTCAGATATTTTGCACGATTCCACCACAAACACTATCTAAGATTTCATATGATGCCATCATTGAGTCAAGAAGCTACAACTTGAATATGACACATAAGGAAGAACGAACTATGGAAAAGAACTATCCAAACCGCATGACAAATAAAACCGACATCAAATACTATGAGCCTTTCTCAGAGGTAAGAAACTAGACACAAAAATAAATATAAGGAACTGTGCTTAATCATCTCACTGTTGCGGTGTTCAACCCGATCCACACATGATACCGTTGCGACGTGCAACCCGATCCAAACATGATACCGTTGCGGCGTGCAACCCAATCCAACAATATACCCGTAGCGGCGTGCCACCCGATCCACTCATGACAATAAATAAGGAAGTACACATCAAGCCATAATGCTTATACTTACGAAATGACCGAATATCAGCAACAAGCACGCCAAGTGCAAAAATACAACCATGGGGAAACAGGTAGTGCCATACGCTACGAAACCCAAGCACAACTAAGGTGCAATAAATGACCTGCATCTCGAGAGCCATCTTGCTCATATAATACCATAAGCTACATGGGATCACCACACATGTGCGAATAATCAAGCCATCTCACAACCCACATGGCATAATGGAGATTACACGGAATGGCTGACGACAGAATTAACATCCAAAGCCCAAAGACTCCTTTGTAAGCAATGCTATGCCAAAATGAAAACATCCGGCGTGATACAGAGCACACATTCACATTTAGACCCATTCACAGTCCTTAAGTTGATTCCTATCGGACCGTACTAGGCTAATGACCTTTCAAGAATCCATAATAACCTTTTCCCATGACACATAAGAACATTCGTCAAATCCAGAACAAACTCACATAGTCCATAGCCCGAGGAATAGAACGCCTTCCAGGCCTAAACTCTCACATTGGAAATAGTACCACAATCTCCATACTTGGTTTCCATTTTTAATCAATCAAGTGACTACATGTCACACTTATACAATCTTCCCGCAGGATACGCTCTCACGACCTTCTGCACCAGGTAGCAAAGTCTGCACACCCATACCACCAACCATACTAATACTGTAAGCAAATTGAGAATTCGCAAATCCGTACACAAAGCCTCTTACATAGGACATTGATCTCAGGTGACGCAAAAGACAATACCATCTTACTCTAAACATCTGAATTCTTTCCTGGCCATCCGAGCTCATGACATTCTTGTCAACACTGAACCACAACCTTGATCCTCAACTTCCAACTCCCATGTCGATCACTGCACCTATTATGCCAATACATGAGAGTACAAGAATTTTATCATAACTCCTAATACACTGATAGAATAAACACTTCATCACATAGAAACCTTTCACTTAACTCATTTAGGGAGAACCATTGCAACACGTGACTAAATTCCCAAAACCGCAGAAATACAAACATCTAGTAGTGGTCTAAATCACTATAACTCTTCTGGGATCCATCCATACATAACAAGCCATTATACTCGAATGCCTCCAAATAAATCAATTATAACGGCCATCAAGCCTCTCACGTACCGCCACAAATTACCTGTATAACTTAACACGGGGAAGGAACTGATCATTGCCACCATCATGCCGATTCAACCATTGCTAACCGAACAAACTTCTTCTAATTTACTTTGGACTTACTTTAGAAATAATAATAACTCCATTTCAAATATAATGAACTCATTCCGCACTCATCCTGAGTGACCCAACTCATGAGACCCCATTGTCTCAAAACCCATAAACTATCGCATACCCTTCTAGTGCGCATAATAGCATCTTCAACTGGTACACCTATCCTGATAATTCCTCTATGAATCCGAAGTTATTTTCTGCCATTTCTCCAATGCTGCACCGCAGACCGTGATAACATAGAATGATCCAAGTCCCTTTCATAATCCACTGCAAAATATCGATACTTAACCACACCACGGACTCAAAATCCTTAGGCACCGCACTTTAATTTTTGAACCCACTAGGACCGTTATTGAGAGTCACCCACTCTGACTTGGCCTGAAATATAATCAACTCCAAGTCTCTGCTAGCACATGAACACCTTCTCACAGAAGTAACCCGCCGAATTCCCTTCCTTGTACATCATATCCACAGGAAATATAAACTCTGAGTCTTCCTAAAACTTGAACATGAACCGATAAGGCAAAATATAGTAAACATTTGACAAGTCCTTTCTCGAATTATGCATGATGTTTTATTTTTCTTAGTCAAAATTGATCCATCAATGCACCGATAATCAGAAATCGTACAAGCAGACAACTACCCGATCCAACAGTAGATGGTGGGGCTCCCCCACTTAGCTTGAAGCTACAATTACCTAACCCTGGAATCCACTAAGATTCCTTCTTCCCCATCGACATCAACTGAAAGTCCAACAATACATTCCGAACTCGAAGTCATATTGCATCCAGTTAAAATCCGTGGACCTAGTCACTGCCCACCATGATTCACAAATCGCTCTAAACTTTTCTCAAGGTGTGTGGCTATCCTACCACAGAACCCATATGCTACTCTGCCACTCTCCCACTTTGGTCAAACTCTCTTCTTTAAGAAACTTCTCGACTTCTGCTTTTTATACTTGAATTACTAGTAATTCAACCACCACGAGACCTTCCGATCTGTCCTTCCTCATCTTGTGTTGCCCAAATACTGCCTCAAAGAAAAATCCTTTATTGTTTCACCTAACCTGATAAATTTCTACCAACTCTAAGCCCCCTTGAAGATCATCTTTCCTGAGCCATCAGTATTAGAAGTATCCACTTGATTCCGCAATCACTACACTTCGTTATTTCTGATAACCGCTTCTCAGGCACCATTTCACAATACCATGCCCCGAAGGAAAATTGATAAAGGCCATAACACCGGCGCGAACCTTAACACGTTCAACAAGGAAGATGACACCCCATATCAATTAAGAACTTCACCATGCTAAAAAATACTAAGTCTCATTACTCCACTATCCCAAACCTGAACATTCATAGTCCGATTGCCTTTCCTTCACTGGAAATAAAATGATGAACCTCTGAATCACGCACTGAGAAAAGTCTCCTTTCAAGTTATTCACTACCCTGACACATAGACAAGCACCCTACCATTACACGAACACTATGCAATAACAACAGTTGAACATCATAGAAACCTGTGTGTAGCCTTGAAACCGTCGAACATACAGTTACCGAGCTGAAATGATAGAACCTCCTTCCACAAGAAGACAATAATGACCTGCTAGAGTGCGTAAGGAGAAACACCTTGCTCCCCGCCTGTAGTACCACTGCAACTCCTCGATACCTAACTGACACGAGTGTTGCACATCATATAAGAATGAATGGGAAGGATATAAAGGCATAAGCCTCAAAGGAATCAAATTGCACGATGAGGAATTAAGAAGGAAAGTGCTCCTATAAGCCATATAGCCTCTCGAAGATAAGTACATACGTCTCCTACCGATCCACAAGGCTCTACTAGACTTTCTCATGACTCATGACACCTAAGTGAACCTAATGCTCTGATACCAAGCTGTCATAACCCAAAATCCACTAAAGGCTGTAATGGTGCCTAACACCGCTGTCATGCAATCCAGCAGTGAATGATTAACTTAATAACTCATTTTAGTATTTTAAAATCATAATTTTTCATCAATTAATAGTAAGAAATAAAATTTACAAGACAATGATAATATTTTTACAAATTGCAACAATGAACAACCCGTAAGCACCCCTAGAACCCGGTATCACAAGTGCATGAACATCAACTAGGAAATAAAAATAAAATACAGCATCTGTCTGGAATACAAATTTGACAGGAGAATATAAATAACTCTGATGGAGACTCTACAGGCTGCGAATCATAACATGAAATTCAGCTAATGGTAAGTCCCCGCAATGGCCGTGCCTTTGCGCCCAAAAGACCACCCGACAAATATGTACCTGCACAAAAATGTATAGCAAGTGTAGTATGAGTACACAAATTAATATGTACCCAGTAAGTATCTAGCCTAACCCCAGAGAAGTAGTGACGAAGGGTCGACATCGACATTTACTAGAGGTTCAATAAGACAAATACAGTAAGAAGTAAACAGATGTGGGGCAGAGTAAATAAACGAAATAAACAAGTGTAAATACATGGTACAATTCTCCTCTCTACAATAAACTCAAGCTCTCAGTGAGCAAGTTCTTCCTCAACCGGAATATATATATATATATATCTCACTAGATAGTTTATCATAATCCAAATCAAGAAGACTCATAGATATACATACTTTTCGTCAGATATTACGCATGATTCCATGAGAGTATTTTATAGAAATGCCAAGGCATACTGCCCGATCCCATCATAATTTGTGTACTACCGAGGGTCGAACGACACGAATAATTGATACATCTATTATTCTACCGAGGAGAACTACTCGCTCCCATGAGAGTGTGGTACGTAATCCTGTCGAGGTGAATTACCCGATCCCATTATAATAAGAAACATAAACGGGTCCTTGGCCCCACTCAGGAATAAACGTGTGATATATAATTTTAAGGAAAACCTTTCGATGAAAATGCATAGCGCGAGGGAAATTCGCAAGAGGAAACACAATTATTCTGCGGCTAATCATGAAACTTGTCAAATCTCTACAATAGCAAATCTATCACTCTACGCATGTCTAGTCTTAAGTCGTAATATGAAGTAAAAGAATTTAATATGCAAGAGATAACTCGAATAGTACAGTTATAGCATGGCGTGAACCTGAGTCTACCCGAAAAATAACATGAATGTAGCTACATATGGACTCTTGTCACCTCGTGCATACATAGCCCCCCACAACAAGTAGAAAATATCAATTACAACACCTAGGGGTAGGTTTTCCCTCACATAGTTAGACAGGAGACTTACTCGCTCCGAAGTTCCATAACCGACTCAAACGCCGCTCCAACACCTCAAAACGGTTCCCGTCGCTCCAAAACTAGTCAATCAACATGCAAATCCATATATATATATATATACACACACACTCTAATACTCATAACAAATCAATTTAGACAAATTTCCAACTCCGCTCAAAAAGACGATAAAGAAACCCTCCGGCCCATATGCCCGGATTCCGAAAATTTTTGAATATAATCATTACCCATAACATTACGATCTCAAATCTATAATTTATTCCAAATTCCATGTCTAATTTCGTGGTAAAAATCCAAAATACTAATTTCTAGATTTTCTTCAAAATCTCACAATTTTCACCAATTTTCATGTTCAAATCCATATATAATTCATGTATTTAACTTAAAATGTGAAGGAATCACTCACGTTGACATAGATGATGAAAATCTCCCCTTGAAGCCTCTCCAAAATCGGCCAAACCAAGAGAGGAATGAAAGAACTGGCTAAGTCCCGAATTTTTAAATCCTCTGCCTAGATCCTTCTTCTTTGCGTTCGCGGTGGCCTTCCTGTGTTCGCGATGCCCACTGCTCCTCGCCCTTTGCGTTCGCGATTCCCTAGTCGTGTTTGCGTAGGCCAAAGGCCTCCTGCCCCGTTTCCCTCATCTCCTCTTTGCGTTCGCAGTTGAGCCTCCGCATTTGCGAAGCACTGCCAGGCCCACATACGCGTTCACATGACCTTCTCGTGTTCGCGTATGGAAAAAATTCACCAGCCCAAAATCCTTCTTCGCGAACTCGTCCCTTCCCCCGCATTCGCAAAAGACAACATCAACACCGGCAAACCAGCAACAGCTTTTCATCCAAATTTGGTCCGTAAACATCCCGAAACACACCCGAGGCCCCCTGGACCCTATCCAATCACACCAACCTGTCCTAAAACATGACACGAACTTGCTCGAGGCTTCGAATTACACCAAACAACATCAAAATCATTAATCGCACCCCAATTCAAGCTCAATGAACTTTAGAACTTCAAACTTCTAGATTTGATGCTGAAACCTATCAAATCACGTCCGGCTGACCTCAAATTTTGCACACCAATCACATTTGACATTACGAACCTACTCTAACTTTCGGATGTAGAATCCTACCCCGATATGAAAAAGTCCACTCCCGGCCAAACTTCCAAAAACCTTCAACTTCTAACATTCTTCAAACAACCCCGAAATGACGTACAGACCTCCAAATCCACATTCGGACATCCTCCTAAGACCAGAATCATCATATAGATCTATTATCAAGCTCGGAATCCCAAACTGACATCGAAAACATTAAAATATACTTCAACTCAAATTCATGAAATTCTTCCAAAATGCCATCTTTCTACAATAAGCGGTGTAACGCTCCGAGGTCATCCAAAACCCGATACAGACATATGCCTAAGTCCAAAATTATCATCCGAACCTATTGGAACCTTCAAATCTGATTCCGAGGTCGGTTACTCAAAAGTCGAATCTTAGTCAACTCTTCCAACTTAATAATTCCAAAATGAGAATTTTCCATCTGAATCAAATCCGAACTTCCCAAAATTCAATTCCGACCACATGCGCAAGTCATAATACCTAAATTGAAGCTACTCAAGGCCTCAAATTGCTAAATGACGTGCTAGAGCTCAAAACAATCGGTTGGGTCGTTACAATTTTACTCTGTTTGGAAAAACTTTTGAAAATTGTTTGCATAATTTGAATCTAGTAATTGAAAGATGTGAAGAGGAAAATTTGATTTTAAATTGGGAGAAATGTCATTTTATGGTTAAAGAAAAAAAAATTTTAGAGCACAAAATAACTTCTGAAGGAATATAAGTAGATAGAGCAAAAATTGATTTAATTGCAGGATTTCCCCCTCCCAGAACTCTGAAAGGCATCAGAAGCATTTTGGGTCATGCTGGTTTTTACAGAAGATTCATAAAAGATTTCTCAAAAATTTAAAGACCTCTCACAAATCTTTTGATGAAAGATGTGCAGTTTGAATTTTCTAAAAATTGCAAGGAAGCTGTTGAATCTTTAAAGGAAAAATTGACCAAAGCACCAGTTATTGTTTCTCTATATTGGAATTCACCATTTGAAGTTATGTGTGATACAAGTGATATTGTTGTTGGAGCTGTTTTAGGACATCGAAAGGATTCGTCCAATTTACTACGCTAGTAGAACTTTGAATGAAGCTCAATTAAACTATACTACAACAGAAAAAGAACTACTGGCGGTAGTATTTACCTTTGATAAATTTTGTCCTTATTTAATTGGAAGAAAAGTCATTATTTTTACTGATCATGCAACATTAAAATATCTTTTGGCAAAAAAGGATGCAAGGCCTAAACTGCTAAGATTGATACTTTTGTTGCAAGAATTTAGTCTTGAAATAAAATATAAGAAAAGAACAGAAAATCAAGTGGCAGACCATTTATCTGGATTGGAAATACCACCTATTGAGAAAGTCAAAATCAGAGAAGAATTTCCATATTAACATATTTTTCTATCTCTATAATTGCAAAACAAACACCTTGGTTTGCAGACATTGCTAATTACCTGGTAGGACATTGGATGCCAAAGAAGATATTACTTCTGGGAGAATCCTTATTTGTTTAAATTTTGTGAAGGTAATATTGTGAGAAGATGTGTTTCAGAAGCAGATATGAAAGATATTTTGAGTCATTGCTATAACAGAGCAGTTGGTAGACACCACAGTTCCACCAGAACAACTTCCAAGATTTTAGAAGCAGGATTCTACTGGCCTACTTTATTCAGAGATGCAAGATCATATGTGTTGACATGTGACACATGCCAAAGGGCAGGTAATATTTCAAAAAGAGATGAAATGTCTTTAAATTCCATACTCATATATGAAATATTTGATGTTTGGGATATAGATTTTACCGGTCCATTTCCTTCTCACAGTCATGTCGATATATTTTGGTAGTTGTAGATTATGTCTCAAAATGGATAGAAGCAATTTCAACAGCAATGAATGATGCTAAGGTTGTGTGCAAATTCCTTAAGAGAAATATCTTCACTTGATTTGGGACTCCTAGAGTAATAATCAGTGACCAAGGCAGACACTTTATGAATAAATAATTTTCAACGCTGTTATCTCAGTATGGGGTCACACACAAAATAGGCACACCCTACCATGTGCAGACCAGTAGTTAAGTTGAGGTTTCTAATAGAGAATTCAAAAGAATCTTAGAAAAAAACTATTGGCATGTCATGTAAGGATTGGGCTTTAAAGGTAGATGATGCATTGTGGGCCTATCGAACTGTATTTAAAACACATATTGGGACTTTACCATATAGGCTGGTTTTTGGAAAAGCATGTCACTTACCTGTTGAAATACAACACAAGGCTTCTTGCAGCAGTGAAAACATTAAATTGTGATATAACTAGTGCTGACAAAAAAGGCTGTTACAAATTGATGAGTTAGATGAATTTAGTTTGAATTCTTATGAAAATGCTCATATGTACAAAGAGAAGGTTAAAAAGTGGCATGACAAATTAATTCACTGCAAAGAATTTCAAATTGGTGATCAAGTGATTTTGTATAATAGTCGATTGTGGCTATTTCTGGGAAAGTTTAAATCCCGTTGGACTGGTCCATTCGTAGTTACAGATGTTATCAGTAACAATCCAACCGGTCGTTTTGAGCTCTAGCACATCATTTGGTGGTTTGAAGCCCTGAGTAGCTCCACTTAATGTATTATGAATTGTACGTATGGTCGGAATTGGATTTTTGGGAAGTTCAGAGTTGATTTGGAAAGAAATCTCAAATTTCGGAAGCTTTAAGTTGGAATAACTGACTAAGGTTTGACTTTTGAGTAAACAGCCTCAAAATTGGGATTTGAAGGTTCCAAGAGGTTCTTATGATGATTTTGGACTTAGGCATATGTCCGGATCGGGTTTTGAATGACCCGGGAGCATTACAATGTTTATTGTGGAAAGTTGGCATTTTGGAAGAATTTCATGGATATGGGTTGAAGTATATTTCAATGTTAACAATGTCCGTTTTGGATTCCGAGAATGGGAATAGTTTCGTATGGTGATTCTGGTCTTCGGAGCACGTCCGGATATGGAGCTGGAAGTCCGTAGGTCATTTCGGGGTCATTTGGCGAATGTTGGAAATTTGAAGGTTTTTGGAAAGTTTAACATGGAGTGAACTTTTTGATATTGGATTCGAATTCCGATTTTGAAAGTTGGAGTAGGTCTTTAATGTCAAAAGTGACTTGTGTGAAAAATTTGAGATCAATCGAACGTGATTTGATATGTTTGCATCAGATGTGGAGGTTAGAAGTTCAATAGTTCATTAGGCTTGAATCGATATGCAATTCGTAATTTCGATATTGTTTTGTGTGATTTGAGGCCTCGACTAAGTTTGTAATATTTTTTTGGACATATTGGTATATTTGGTTGTGGTCCCGAGGGCCTCGGGTGGATTTTGGATGATCAATGGATAGAGTTTGGACTTGGAAGAAGTGGTGAAGCAGGTGTTTTCTCCTAAAACCGCACCTGCGAGATTTTGGCCGCAGGTGAGGAGCCGTAGAAGCGGCCAAGAGGGATGAAGATGCGGATTTTCCTGGGGCAGTGCTGAGATCGCAGATGAGGTCCTCTTGCTGTAGGAGCGAGACCACACCTACGGAGTGGGCAGTGCAGAAGCGGCCAGTGACCTTGGCTTGGTTTTTCGCAAGTGCGAGATTTTGAGCCGCAGATGCGGCTGCCGCAGATGCGGCTGCCGCAAAAGAGACCTTCTCACCACAGAAACGGAATTTGTGTTGGACATGAGGCATTTTAAAAAATGGGGGTTTGGTCCATTTTCATCTCATTTCGTCTATGTGAGCCGAATTTGGAGCACTTTTGGAGTGCCATCTTCATCAACTATAATAAAGTAAGTGATTTCTTCACATTCTAAGTTAAATACATGGTTTTAAATGGATTCAAGCATGCAAATTGGTGGAAATTGTGAGATTTTTCAAAGAAACCGAGAAATTAGTATTTTTGAATTTTTACCACGAAATTGGACATGGAATTTGGAATAAATTATATATTTGAGTTCGTGATTTTATGGGTAATGATTATCTTCGAAAATTTTCGGAATCCGGGCACGTGGGCTTGAGAGGTAACTTTATCGACTTTTCGAGCGGAGTTGGAAATTGTTATAAATTGATTTACTATGAGTATTAGAGTATATATTTATGGATTTGCACATTTATTGACTAGTTTTCGAGCGACGGGCACCGGGTTGAGGTGTTAGAGAGGCTTGGGAGCCAGTTATGAAACTTCGGAGCAAGGTAAATCTCCTGTCTAACTCTGTGAGGAGGAAATGTCTAACTCTGTGAGGGTTAAACTATCCCTAGGTGATTTATTTTATAGGTGTTACTTGTTGCGGGGCTACGTACGCACGTGGTGACGAGAGTCCGTACGTAGATTCATATTATTGTCCGGGTAGATTTAGTTTCACACCATGTTATACTTGTATTATAGGGGTTATCCTTGCTCGTTTAATTCCTTTATTTCGCACTACGACTTGAGACTAGATGTCCGTAAAGTGATAGACTTGGTATTGTAGAGATTTGACGAGTTTCATGATTAGCCACAGAATAATTGTGTTCCTCTTATGAATTTCTCTCGCGCTATGCGTTTTCATCGAAAGGTTTTCCTTAAAAAAATTATAACTCCTATGTTTATTCATGAGTGGGGTCAAGGACCCATTAAAGCTTCTTATTCTAATGGGATCGGATTGTTCGCCTTGGCAGGATTATGTACCACACTCTCATTGGAGCAGGCCGTTTGCCTCGGCAGTATAATAAGACGCATCTATGGTTCGTGTCGTTCGACCCTCGGTAGTGCACATATTATGATGGGATCAGGCTGTATGCCTCGGCATTTCTATAAAATACTCTAATGGAATCATGCGTAATATTTGACAAGAAGTCAGTGTATCTATGAGTCTTCCTGATTTGAATTATGACGACCTATCCGGTAAGGTCCTATATATATATATGCTCCGATTGAGGAGGTAATTGCTAATTGAGAGCTTGAGTCTATTGTTAGGAGGATTGTATCACGTATTTACTCTTGTTTATTTCATTTGTTTACTCTGCCCCATATCTATTTCCTTCTTATTATAAATGTCTTATTGTACCACTAGTAAGTGTCGATGTCGACCCTTCGTCGCTATTTCTCGGGGGTTAGGCTAGATACTTACTGGGTATGGGTTGATTTACGTACTCATGCTACACTTACTGCACATTTTTGTGCAGGTACATATATGTCTGGTGGTCTTTTGGGTGCAAAGGGGAGATGTTGCGGGGACTTACTATGAGCTACATTTCATGTTACGATCCGCAGCCTGTAGAGTCTCCATGAGAGTTATTTATGTTCTCCTATCTAATTTGTATTCCAGACAGATGTTGTATTTTATTATGTTTTCTAGTTGATACCTAGGTTTTGGGGGTTCTTACGGGATTGCTCATTATTGTAGTGTCACGACCCCAGTTCACCCTCCATGAACTATTATTACGACACCTAGCCTTTACGACTAGGTAAGCCTAACAAATGCCAAAAATGAACAATTTTGGAAAGAAAATAATTAAAAACCGAGATAAAAAAATGAAATAGTGTTGCCACCTGGCATATAACAGTACAAGAATCTCAACCTAACACTCCCAAAATCCGGAACCCCATGAAATCACAAGCTTTTGAATGTTTACAAGTATCTAACTCCAGAATGTCTAACAAAAGAAAATACAGAAGGGCTAATACTTAAAGAGAGAATAGAAAGGGACTCCTCGGTCTTCGGACGCGACAGATATACCTCAAAGTCTGTGGGAAAACTCGCCTCGCCTCAAGGGTGGTAGTACTAAGTTGAAGTACCTGGATTTGCACATGAAAAATATGCACAGAAAGGGCATGAGTACACCACAGCGGTACTCAGTAAGTGCCGAGCCTAACCTCGGTCGGGTAGTGACGAGGAAAGTCAGAGCCCTGCTGAGATTAAATGAAATATAAGGTATAACAGTATATAATAAGACAGTATAATTAAGTGCAACACTAAGAAATAACATAGAATAGAAAGAACAACAACAACTATAACAGAGACAAAATAATCACAGAAATGAGTACAGCTCAACACAGAGATAACAACTGGGGATATCCCAGGATACCGTCCTGTAGTACCCAAATATAAATATCCAGTGGATCTCCCGTGTGCAGTCCCGTAGTCCAACTCAATATGCGCGGGGAACTACCAGAAATCCGATCCGTAGTCCCAAATGTAAGTATCCAGTACAAGGGATATCTACCTGGTGCAGTCCCGTAGCCCCAATGTAAATGTGTAGGGGGGTCTATCGGAATACCAATCCGTAGTCCCAAAGTAAACACGCAGGCGGATCTCCCGGGATACCGTCCTATAGTCCCAAAGTAAACACATAACAAAAACACGAAGAGTAGACAATTCAATTCAAATTCCATACCAAGGTGAAACAGGTATTTCTAGCCTAGCATGTTGCACATAATCCATATAAAGCAGTTTGAACAATTAAAGCAATTAAGTCAATTAGACATGCTTCCTTAAACTAACAACATGCTTAAATCTCAAGTAGTATAAACAGAAAAGGAAACATGATTATAGTTACTTAATGAAAATCGAATTTTCAACAATTAGCACAAGTACACACTCGTCACCTTACATACAAGGCATTTCAAATATCAATAATACCAAATCCTAAGGGAGTTTCCCCCACACAAGGTTAGGCAAGCCACTTACCTCGAACCGGCTCAAAATCAACCTGAGACCATGTTCTTGCCACGAGTACTCAACTCCAAATGGCCTAAATCTATTAAATTCAATTGCATAATGTAAATATAACTTTAAGTAACTGATTCCACAAATATATTCTAAGCTAACACGCGAAATTGAGTAAAATGACAAAAATGCCCCTGGGTACACGTCTCAAAATCGGGTAAAATTTACATTTTCAAAATCCTCATACTCTCACGAGTCTATAAATATCAAGAACACTGAAATCAGAGTTCAATTGACCCCTCAAATACCCATTTTAAGGTCTCTTAATCTCAAGCCCTAATTACCCATTTTGCACTGATTTTCCCTAATTAGACCTTTAATCACATATAAACGAGTTATGAAGTCAAAAATGTTACCTCCAAGTGATTCTCCTTTGGTTTCCTCAAAAATCTCCCTCAAAAGCTTCAATCCCGTTCAAAAATGGTGGAAAGGTGAAGAAGGGTCGCGGATTGGCTATTTAAATATTGCCCAGTTATTCCTTCTTCGCGAACGCGGTCAATACCTCGCGTTCGCGAAGCACAAAATCACCGACCAATTCAACTCCTCTTTCGCGAATTCGAACACCTCCTCGCGAACGCGACACTCAAACTCTCCAAGACTTCGCGAACGACACTCCACCTACGCGAATGCGAAGCACAAAGCTCTTGGGATCCCAGCTGCCCTAAATACTCTATGCGAACGTGGACCCTGACTTACGTTCATGATGCACACTATGCCATTACCTTCGCGAACGCAGGAGCAGCGTCGCAAACGCGAAGGGCAAATTCTCTACAACACAAAACTAAAGAATCTGCAACTTTCAAAACTAGACTTTGGTCCGTTTAACCACCTGAAACTCACACGGGGCCCTCGGGACCTCAACCAAACATGCCAACATATTCCATAACATCATTAAAACATGTTCCAACCTTTGGAACACTCAAAACAACATCAAAATACCAATTTTACATCGGATTCAAGCCTAAGAATTCCAAAAAATCTCAAATTATGCTTTCAATCAAATAGTCTATCAAACCTCGTCGGAATGACCTGAAATTTTGCACACACGTCACATTCAACACTACGGAGATACTCCAACTTCCGGAATTCCATTCCAACCCTCGGATCAAAATCTCACTATCGAGTCGAAAATTTCAAAAATTCAACTTTCGGCATTTCAAGCCTAAATTAGCTACGGACCTCCAAAACACAATCCGAACACGCCCCTAAGCCCGCAATCACTCAACGGAGCTAACGGAACCAACAGAATTCCATTCCGTGGCCAACTTCGGACTACTCCGACTATGGTCAAATTTCTAAAACTTAATCTCTCATTTAGGGACTAAGTGTCCCTAAACACTTCGAAGCTCAAAACCAAACATCCCGACAAATCAAAATAGCAGAAACAAACACGAGGAATGCAGTTAATAGGGGATCATGGCGTTAATTCTTAAAACGACCGGCTGGGTCGTTACATCCTCCCACACTTAAACATTCGTTAGTCCTCAAACGAGCATAGAGACATACCTGAAGTAGTGAAAAGATGAGGGTAACGACTACGCATATCCTGCTCGGTCTCCTAGGTTTCCTCCTCGACCGGCTAACCCCGCCACTGAACCTTCACCGATGTAATGTTCTTTGACTTTAGCTTTCGAACCTGCCTGTCCAATATCGCCACTGGCTCCTCAACATAAGATAGATCCTTGTCCAACTGAACTGAGCTGAAATCCAACACATGCAACGGATCCCCGTGATATCTCCGGAGCATCGAAACATGAAATGTCGGATGAACTCCTACCAAGCTGGGAGGTAGGGAAAGCTCATAAGCAACCTCCCCAACATGCCCCAATATCTCAAAAGGGTTAATAAACCTCAAACTCAACTTCACCTTCTTCCCAAATCTCACAACGCCCTTCATAGGTGAAACCCGAAGCAAAACCCACTCTCCAACCATATTGGAAACATCACGAACCTTCCAATCTGCGTAACTCTTTTGTCTAGACTGGGATGTACGGAGTCTATCCTGAATCACCGTAACCTTATCCAAAGCATCCTGAACCAAGTCTGTGCCCAATAATCTAGCCTCACCCGGCTCAAACCAACCCACTAGGGATCTACACTGCCTACCATATAAAGCCTCATACGGTGTCATCTGAATGCTGGACTGATAGGTATTGTTGTAGGCAAACTTCGCTAATGACAAGAACTGATCCCAAGACCCTCCAAACTCAATCACACACGCAGGGTGCATATCCTCAAGAATCTGGATAGTACGCTCGAACAGTCCGTCCGTTTGAGGATGAAATGCTGTACTCAACTCTACCCGAGTACCTAACTCATGCTGAACAGCCCTCCAGAACCGTGATGTGAACTGAGTACCCCTATCTGAAATTATAGAAACTCGGATACCATGCATACAAACAATCTCCCAGATATAAATCTCCGACTATCACTGCGAAGAATAAGTAATACACACAAAAATGAAGTGCGGGACTTGGTCAGCCGATCCACAATCACCCAAATGGCATCGAACTTCTTCAAAGTCCGTGGGAGACCAACTACAACATCTATGGTAATCTGCTCCCACTTCCACTTCGGAATCTCCATCTATTGAAGCAACCCACCCGGTCTCTGGTGCTCATACTTCACCTGCTGACAGTTGAGGCACCGAGATACAAATCTAACTATATCTTTCTTCATCCGTCTTCACCAATAATGCTGTCTCAAATCCTGATACATCTTCGTGGCACCCGGATGAATGGAATACCGCAAACTATGGGCCTCCTCTAGAATCAACTCTCGAAGCCTATCAACATTGGGTACACAAATACGACCCTACATCCTCAATACCCCGTCATCACCAATAGTCACATCTTCGGCATCACCATGCTGAACCTTGTCCTTGAGGATAAGCAAATAAGGGTCATCATAATGACGCTCCCTGGTACGATCAAATAAGGAAGACCGAGAAACCACGCAAGCTAGAACCCGTCTGGGCTCCGAAAGATCCAATCTCACAAACTGCTGGCTAAGGCCTAAACATCCATCGCCATAAGCCTCTCCGATGCTAGTAAATAATCCAAACTCCCCAAAATCTCTGTCCGGTGACACAAAGCATCGGCCACCACATTGGCCTTGCCCGGGTGATACAAAATAGTGATATCATAGTCCTTCAGCAACTCTAACCACCTTCCTTGGCACAAATTAAGGTCCTTTTGCTTGAAAAGTTGCTGTAAGTACCGAGGATCAGTATAAATCTCACAAGACACACCGTACAAATAATGACGCAGATCTTCAAGGCATGAACAATGGCAGCTAACTCAAGGTCACGGACAGGATAATTCTTTTCATGTAACTTTAACTGTCTGGATGAATAAGCAATCACCCTACCGTCCTACATCAACACCGCTCCAAGGCCAATCCTCGAGGCATCACAATAGACGGTATAAGATCCCGAACCTGTAGGCAATATCAAAACCGGGGTTGTAGTCAAAGCTATCTTGAGCTTCTGAAAGCTCGCCTCACACTCCTCCGTCCACTGGAATGGAGCCCCTTCTGGGTCAACCCAGTCATAGGGGCTACAATCTATGAAAAACCCTCAACAAAACGATAATAATAACCCTCCAAGCCAAGAAAATTGCGGATCTCTATAGCTGAGGATGGTCTGGGCCAACTCTGCACTGCCTCTACTTTCTTTCGATCCACCTGAATACCCTCACTTGATACCACGTGGCCTAAGAATGCCACGGAATCCAACCAAAACTCACATTTCGAGAACTTAACATATAACTTCTTTTCTTTCAAGGTCTAAAGCACTATCCTCAGGTGCTGCTCATGATCTTGTCGACTCCGAGAATACACCAGAATATCATCAATAAAGACAATGACAAACGAGTCAAGATATGGCCGAACAACATTGTGCATCAAATGCATAAAGGTTGTTGGGGCATTGGTCAGCCCAAATAACATAACAAGGAACTCGTAATGACCATACCGAGTCCTGAAAGCAGTCTTCGAAATATCTGGCTCCCAAATCTTCAACTGATGGACTTGAGCACAAGTCAATCTTAGAAAACACTCGTGTGCCCTGAAGCTGGTCAAATAGATCATCAATACGAGGCAAAGGATTACGGTTCTTCACTGTAACTTTGTTCAACTGGCGATAATCAATGCACATACGCATAGAACCATTCTTCTTCTTCACAAACAAGAGAGAGCACCCCAAGGTGATACACTAGGCCTAATAAAACCTTTATCAAGCAATTCCTATAACTGATCCTTCAACTCCTTCAACTCAGGAGGAGCTATACGGTACGGAGGAATAAAAATGGGTTGAGTGGCCGATAACAGATCAATGCCAAAATCAATATCTCTATCAGGCGGCATGCCCGGAAGATCAGCTAGAAATACATCAAAAAAAATCCCGTACTACTGGGACTGAATCAACTGAAGGGGTATCAATACTGACATTTCTCACATAAGCTAGATATGCGTCACACCCCTTCTCAACCATACACTGAGCCTTAAGGAAAGAAATAACTCTACTGGGAGTGTGATCTAAAGCACTCCTCTACTCAAGACGCGGTACATCTAGCATAGTCAGTGTAATGGTTTTGGCGTGACAATCAAGAATAGAATAATGGGGTGACTACTAGTCCGTGCCCAAGATAAAATCAAAATCTTCTATGCTGAGCAATAACAAATCGGCTCTGGTCTCAAAACCACTAAAAGCAACCACACACGATCGATAAACGTGGTCCACAACAAGAGAATCTCCCACATGAGTTGAATTATAAATATGGGAACTCAAAGAATCCCGAGATACACCCAAATGCAGAGCAAAATAAGAAGACACATAAGAATAGGTGGATCCTAGATCGAATAAAATTGATGCATCTCCATAAAAAACCCGGACAATACCTGTGATGACAGAATTGGCAGCAACAGCCACGGTACGGGCAAGAGGAGCATATTATCGGCCTGGCCTCCCTCTCTAGGGTGACCTCTACCTCCTCGACTCCACCTCTAGATAGCTGAGCAGGTGGGGTAGCAACTGGAGCTATAACCATAGCCTGAGAACTCTGCGGGGCATGCTATGGTTGAGAAGTCTTAAAAGGTGCACCCCTCCTAAGCTTGGGGAAATACCTCACCACATGGCGTATGTCACGACACTCAAAACAACCTCGTAGATGACATGCCAGTTGAAACTGTGCGGTACGAGTACTTTGAGACCCTTGAACACCTGAAGCACTATGTGAAGTCTGAGATGCAAACTGAGCTGGCTGACCCACAACACCTCTACCATACCGTACTTTTCTTCCAAAATAAGGACGAGTGGGTATCTCCGGTCTATGAGGTCTTCTCACTTCCCTATACTCTCTCTTGTGACCTTTTATGTCCTCCCTCTCCTAGACCCACCTGTCCTTTACTCGGCGAGAGATCCTCTCCACCTGCTGGGTTGGGACCACAGGCTGTGTCGCCATGACACATGAAACCCGACCAATGTGAACTCGTTGCTCTGGGGTGGGGGCGGCGGGAGTCTGGCTCCCTCCCTCGATCTGTGAAGTAGTTGGTACAACCTGAATCAACCCTGCCCGATCCAATATACCAAACATACTCAGGAACTGTGCAAAGGTTTCGTGAAGTGCTGGAGTAGTAGTAGGCGTATCAGGTGCCTGGGCTCCGGTTGGAGCTGTTGGTGGCTCCTCGGTGACAGCTCGCGCGGGTGCCTGGTCATCTCCGGTAGTACGCGGTCTCACCATCTGTGAGAGAATGGAAGACAAAGGTTTAGAATTGGTGATGTCAAGAATCTAGCACGACAGGGAAGTCAAATGAAGTGGAATTTTCCTAACAGTTACATAGCCTCTCATAGATAAGTACAGACATCTTCGTACCGATCCGCGAGACTCTAATAAACCGGCTTGTGATTCATGACTCCTATGAACCTAGAGTTCTGATACAAACTTGTCACGACCCCGGTTTATCATGATGGCACCTAGTATCTACAACTAGGTAAGCCTAACAATGCGGAATATAAACTACAATTTTGGAAGAAATAGTTAAAAACTGAAATAGTGAAGTAAAATAGAGTTTAAAGTGCCGCTTAGCATACACAATAACAACTCTCGAAGCTAATAACATTTCCCAAAACCCGGAATCTCATGATCACAAGCCTTTGAATGTCTTCAAACATCTAACTCCAGAATATCTAACAAAAAAACGAAAGTACAGAAGGGCTAATACAAAAAAAAGAGTACAAAGGGACTCTTCGGTCTGCGGATGCGGCAGATATACCTCGGAGTCTCTACAAGTGCCTCATCTTAAGCATGATAAGTCTGAGCAGAAGTACCTAGATTTGCATATGAAAAACATGTGCAGAAAGGGAATAAGTACACCACAACAGTACTCAGTAAGTGCCAAGCTTAACCTCGGTCGGGTAGTGACGAGGAAAGTCAAGGCCCTACAGAGATTAAATGAAATATAAGGTATAATAGTGTAGAATAAGATAGTATAATTAAGTGCAACAGTACGAATAACATAGAATAGAAAGAACAACAACAACTATAACAGAGAGAAAGAACAACAACAACTATAACAGAGACAAAATAATCACGGAAAGGAGTACATCTCAACATAGAGATAACAACAGGGGATCTCCCAGGATACCTTCCTGTAGTCCCCAAATATAAATATCCAGTGGGTCTCCCGGGTGCAGTCCCGTAGTCCAACTCATAATGTGCGGGGATCTACCAGAAATCCGATCTGTAGTCCCAAATGTAAATATCCAGTATAGGGGGAATCTAAGAGGTGCAGTCCCGTAGTTCCAAAGTAAATGTGCAGGGGGATCTACCAGAATACAAATCCATAGTCCCAAGTAAATGTGCAAGGGGATCTACCGGAATACAATTCCGTAGTCCCAAAGTAAACAGGCAGGAGGGATCTACCGGAATACCGTCTCGTAGTCCCAAAGTAAACATACAACAACAACACGAAGAATACACAATTCGATTCAAATTCCATACTAAGGAAAACAGGTACTTCTAGCCTAGCATGTTGCACATAATACAAATAAGGCAGTTTGAGCAAGTAAAGTAATTAAGTCAATTAGACATGCTTCCCTAAGCTAACAACATGCTTAAATTGCAAGTAGTATAAACAGGAAAAAGAAACGCAATTAAAAAGTACTTAAAGAAAATCAGATTTTCAACAATTGGCACAAATGCACACTCGTCACCTCACGTACAAGGTATTTCAAATATCAATAATACCAAATCCTAAGGGCAGTTTCCCCCACACAAGATTAAGCAAGCCACTTACCTCGAACCGGCTCAAAGTCAACCCGAAACCACGTTCTTGCCACGAGTACTCGACTCCAAATGGCTCAAATCTATTCAATTCAATTGCATAATATAAATAACACTTCAAGTAACTGATTCCACAAAGAAATTCTAAGCTAATACGCGAAATTAGGTAAAATGACCAAAATGCCCCTGGATCCCACATCTCGGAATTAGGTAAAATTTACATTTTCAGAATACTCATACTCTCACGAGTTTGTACATATCAAGAAAACTGAAATCGGAGTTCAATTGGCCCCTCAAATACCTATTTTAAGATCTCTTAATCTCAAGCCCTAATTACACATTTTGCACTGATTTTCCCAAATTTTCTACCACTAATTAGACCTTTAATAATATATAAATGAGTTATGAAGTCAAAAATGTTACCTCCAAGTGATTCCCCTTTGGTTTCCTAAATAATCTCCCTCAAAAGCTTCAATCCCGTTCAAAAATGGTGGATAAATGAAGAAGGGTCGCGTATTGGCTATTTAAATACTGCCCAGTTATTCCTTCTTCACAAACGCGGCCACTACCTCGCATTCGCGAAGCAAAAAATCACTGACCAATTCAACTCTTATTTTGCGAATGCGAACACCTCCTCGTGAACACGATGCTCAAACTCTCCAAGCCTTCGCGAACGCGAAACACAAAGCTCCTAGGATCTCAGCTTCCCCAAATACTCTATGCGAACGCGGAACCTGACTCACATTCGCGATGCACAATATGCCATACCCTTTGCAAACGTGGGAGCATCGTCGTGATCGCGAAGGGCAAATTCTCTACAACACATAACTAAAGAAATCTGCAACTTCAAAATAACAATTTGGTCCGTTTAACCACCCGAAACTCACCCGAGGCCCTTTGGACCACAACCAAACATGCCAACATATCCCATAACATCATTCAAACTTGTTCCAACCTTCGGAACACTCAAAACAACATCAAAATACCAATTTTACATTGGATTCAAGCCTAAGAATTCCAAAAACTCTCAAATTACGCTTTCAATCAAAAAGTCTATCAAACCTCGTCTGAATGACCTGAAATTTTGTACACACGTCACATCCAATACTACAGAGCTACTCCAACTTCCAGAGTTTCATTCCGACCCTCGGATCAAAATCTCACTATCAAGCCGGAAATTTGAAAAATTCAACTTTCGACATTTCAAGCCTAAATTAGCTACGGACCTCCAAAACACAATCCGAACACGCCCCTAAGCCCAAAATCACTCAAGGGAGCTAACGGAACCAACATAATTCCATTCCAAGGCCGTCTTCACACTACTCTGACTACGGTCCACTTTCTAAAACTTAAACTCTAATTTAGGGACTAAGTGTCCCAAAACACTCTGAAGCTCAAAACCAAACATCCCGGCAAATCAAAATAGCAAAAACAATCATGGGGAATGCAGTTAATAGGGGATTGTGGCGTTAATTCTTAAAGCGATCGGCCAAGTCGTTACAACGAGTGGCCAGTAGTTGATTAAGGAAAAGCCTAGTTATGTTTAGATAAGAAGATACATACAAATCAACAGATCGTGCAAGATAAACATAGGGAACCCCAATATAGGGAATTTAGCCTCGTAGTTATAACATTGTGATCCTTGAAATATTTCCATATAGGAGTTAGGGAAGTTAAAAAGGTACCATATGAGTGTTACGGAAATAAAAGAGAGTTCTACTATGAAGATAGTCAAAATATTAGTTTAGAAGTAACCCTACAAGCACAAGGGTGTGGAGATAAGTAACTACGGGTAATTATAGGCGAGGAAGAACATCAAAAATTCTGTCAGGCATACGATGTGATAAGCTCGCAGCCTTACAAGAGTCAGAGGATGCCTCCCCCCTAAGTACTACAATGAAAGACTAGTTGCGGAAATAAGAAAAAAAGCTTCAACCTAAGCACAATGTCCTAAAGAGGAAATGGTATTGTAACAATAGTTTCACAACAACATTGTACGTCCTCCATAAGAAAGAGGAACCTACCGTGGCTTGTGAACGGGAAGTAAAGTCAAAAGTAATATTCGAGATCATATGAGTTGCATAATAATTCTGGCATGTGTAGGAACTAAGATAAGCTAAGTATGCACGCAATAAGGAGGTAGAAGACCAGGAAAAGTAATAGCTTACGTTCAAAGAAAGTTGAGAGGAACGAAAGGAACTATTCGATCAATGATCCAGAGTTGGTTACGTTATAAGTGCACTTGCGATTTTGGAGTATAGATATATGTTGACAATCATACAACCGTGGAAGACTCCAATATAAGTTAAATGGAAGAATTGAGTCCAGGCTATAGATAAAAAACTGAATTGTTAGAAGATTATATCCTGGATATTCTATAGTATCCATGCAGGACTAAAGTACTAGGTAATACTATGAGCCGTAAATTGGAAGATAGCTTAAGACTACACGAAGGTTGATCAAAGGGAAGAAGAAACTAAAGAGTTACATCAACTAAGTAAATCAAGAGTCTGATTATTGGACCTAGAAAATTATAGAAATCGTGATCGAGAACATTGCAGGACCAACCTTAATATCAGAATTACAAGAGAGATATTACAACAACCATAGTCTATAACAGCTCTACGATAAAGCCAGTTAGAAAAATAATAGCCTTATAAGAAGTCAGTATGAAGCTCCCAGCGGATTGTAGTATAAAAATAAAGCTCCAAGTTGTGGATGTGAATCATACCTATGTGGAAGGGAGGTTATGATATAGATACAAGATGTGTTGCGAGATTTTAAGGTAAGTGAGGTAAAGGTGAACAACGTACGAGATACTCAAATGCAAAAGGTTGTGAATAGTTCATACTTCAGATAGAAGGCTAGAAGCACAGAGATTTAGTATCAAGGAACGATAGCAGCATCGTCAATGATATATTTTCCAGCCTATAGTTTCTAGGTACCGAGAGATCTAGCCAAAAGAGTAAAGAAGAGATAGAGACGATGAGATGTCTCGCTTGATGTTCTAGAATAATACAAGGAAATATATGGTGAAGCAAGATTGCGAGCAGTATAAATGGATATATGCAGGTTGCAAGCTAAAGCATGATAAAGCGACAAGATTTTAGGAAGACAAGAGTAATAACAAGAAAGAGTGAGTGAGAAGGTGAAGAAAATGAATAAGTTCTCAGGGTTAAGCCCATGAAAACAAGAGAGCTGATGGGTTCTCTAAGTTATAGAAGGCTTAGTATAGCCGAATAAACTCAAAGGAGTCTAAGACTAGCAACATTTAAAGAGATGGAATGCTTCCTTGGTAGTGAAATGAAGGTGTAATTGCGACAAATAAAAGATAACGTTTGGGACTTTGATTGAATAATGATTTGATGATAAAAAGGAGAAGGAGAAAAGATTTCGCGGATGGTACGAGATCAGAATATTCCATAAGGTGAATCACATCAAGATACTATGAAATACGATTATGGAAATCACTTCAAATATTCCTCGATGCAATGTAAGCCCTAGTGGTAAGGTTTTACGTAAGAAGTTTCAAGGTATCGGTGGTATATTGATGGTCAATATTGAGGTGAATCAACAATGGATGGGTAAAAGTTGCAAAGTACGAGATGAGATTGGGCCACTAGTCTTAAGATGAACAGTAATGAAGAAGGCTTAAAGGATTTAGCTTTATGCATATAGGATAAGCAACGAGAGTAACCTGGAGTTGGGTAGCAGACCTCCGCAACAATATATAGAAGTAAGAATTATAGTATAGTATGGCCTACTTAGGTGTTGTAACGCTAATGACGCCCAGAGGGACAACTCGACATAATTTTGTATATGTTCACAATGTGAAGCCTAGAGATTGGCTAAAAGCTGGAGGAAAGAGAAGAAAAGAATCGCATAGGCACACATACAAAGTTAGAGTCATAAAGGCTGCATGATAGAAGGTAGCAATAGTTACGAGATTAGAAGGATTCCGACTACAAGTCGTGGTGTGAGAAAGAGTCTTAAAAGAGGGAATGCCCTGGCATTTGGGATTCACTCACATAACAGTAGCATAAATGGCAAGAAGAGTATTAAAGTATTCTTAAGAGCTATGGGTTATGAGAATGATAAGTACATCAGTCAACATTCGAGGACAAATGTTCCAAAGGGGGAAACGATGTTACACCCTATGTTTTCGTACATAAAAGTATGCCATAAGCAAATTGGTGAAAGCTCGGAAATGAGATATTACATCCCGCATTTTTCGTACGTTAGAGTTTCATCGTAAGTTAATAGACGTAAGTTCGAGAATAAGATTATTTTAAGATTATAAGCATTTTATGTTATTTCAAACAAGTAATGAGTAAATTCGTGAAGGTGAGAAGGTAATCAAATATAAGAAAAAGAATTTCGTCGAAGTATGGTATTTTGGGATAAAATAGGGCCAGAGCTAAAATACCCGATATCTATGGAATAGTACCATACTAGGTACCCCATGGTCATGATAATAAGGTGTATTAAAAATAAGTAAAATTTTAAGTAATTTGAGACAAATTTTAATTTTGCGGGTAATTGGTTAATTATCGGATAACGGGACATTACCTAATTAACTAATAAGAGGATAAAGATTAATAATTTTTCCCCAAAATGTGGCAGCACGAAATTTTACCAAACATATGACTAAGTAGTCATATAAGCTTAGTGTCCATTTAAAAGATTCTAAGACATTTACGAGTAAAGTAAGATTTATCAAGTTTAGTTCACAACACAGCAAAATTTAGTGTCTTCCTAAAATCTTATTCAAGACAATTTCAACCAGAATTGGTTTCATACACGGTTCAACCTTTATGCAGCAAAATTCTAACGAGATTCTTGCAACAAAATTATTCCAACGGGAATTGTTAGAGCCATAACAACATAAAATTTTGCGGTTCTAAAGGAATACAGTGCAATTTTTTCCAAGAAATATTATACGAATTTTTCCCTACTTCAGGTATGTTAAGGTTATCCCTTCTTTCATTTTGGCATGATCCAAATTGTACAGAAGAATACGAGCAAACGAACGGCTTTCATAAATTACTCTATGCATAGAAATACTAGGGGTGTCTATATTCTTGATTCCCTATATGTCATATTATTATTGTAACGACCCGACCGGTTGCTTTGAGCATTTGCACTTCGCTTGGCAGTTTGGGGGCACGAGTACCTTTGTACGAAGGTTAAAACCATAACAACGTAAAATTTTGCGGTTCTAAATTACTTGTGTGCAAAATTTGGGTTCATTCCGAGTTGATTTGATATGTTTCGGCGTTACTTTTTGGAAGTCAAAAGTTCGAAAGTTCATTAAGTTTGATTTGAGGTGCATTTCGTTGTTTTGATATTGTTATGTGTGTTTTGAGGCCTCGAGTAGGTCCGTATTATGATATGAAACTTTTTGATATGTTTAGACTAGGTCCCGAGGGGCTCAGGTGAGTTTCGGATAGGTTTAGATTGTGTTGCGCTCGTTTTTCTAATATTTTGACGTCATTTTTTCAAGCATAAATGGTACCACATTGAACAAATGAGCTTTGATTTCTGTTTTATTGAAGCATTAGATCCGTATCGTAATTATGGAACCATAGGAAAAAGAATCATTAAATTTGGATATTGTATGAGGATTTTATGATCATTTTACTAATAATTGGGTTGCCTGATTTTTCAAGTTAATTACGAAATTGTCACTGCTACATATTTAAAAATCAGCATTATTTTCAAATATTGAAACCAACATATCTCCTTCAACATAAGGTCAAATGGAGTGATTCAAGAGTTTATCTTGACTAGAATTTTACAAGGAATCTATTGGAGGTATCAAAAGTGAGTTTCGAGATGTTTTGGCATAAGAAACGAGGTAGAACATTAAACGAGGGTTTTATACATTTAATATATTTTGAGTTGGGGAGCTCTTGAGCAATTTTTCGAGGAGAGTTTTAGCATATGAATTGGGGTAAGTATTATCTACTCACTTTTGGTTATATTTCATGAATCTATCTTCGATTTTAGCTTTTGGTTGATGGATTTTAAAGAAGAAATTGGGGGTTTTGGCCTAAAGTTTTATAATATGAATTTTTGAGTTTTGAACACCGATTCAGATTCGGATTTGGGTGAAACTTGTGTGGTTGAACTCGTAATTGAATGGGTTGACAGATTTTATAAGTTTTGTCGGGTTTCGAGGTGCGGGCCCGGGTTGGGCTTTTGGCCGATTTTGGGCTTTTGATTAAAGATTCGACCTTTTCCAATTGGGATTGGTTCCTTTAGCATTGTTTAACATATTTGAGTTGTTTTTAATTAGTTTCGAGCCATTCGGAGGTCGGAACGCACGTGATGGGATTCTTGAAGCATCACTTGGCTTGCTCGGTGTCAGAATTGGCCTGTTTAAGATAAGTAACTCTTCTAAGATTAGTGCTGAGAATATAAAACCCCGAACTACGTTTTATGTGATTGGTATTAAGGTGACGCACATTCTAGGTAACAGGCGTGTGGGCATGCACCCTGTGAAATGGGACTCTGTTGTTCCCATGTTCCTATATAATGGCCCTATTTTGTTGATATTGGTGTTTTCATCATGTGATAAAGTAATTGAGCTGTCAATCATGATAAATATCATATTTAGGCTTTATGTTGATATTGTTTGTACCCATAGTGGTTATTTCTTGTTGTCATCTCACTAATTTCCATTGATATTTTGTACTCAGTCATATTCATGCATTCATATCATATCTCAGTCTCAGCTATTATTGTTGATGCATCATATCAATGTTGTTATGCTAGTTTCATGACATTTTGAGCCCGTAAGCAAGACTGGAGAGAGTGATGACTGAGTGAGGCCGAGGCCCTGATTGTAAGGATATAAATAGATATATAGATTGGGCTGCTCGCTGCAGTAATATATGGATCGCGCTGCACACCGCAACAATATATGGATCGTGCTGAGAGTGTGAGTACATATTTCATCTCTGAGATACATGACATTCACATGCATACATGACATACATGCATAGAGATGCAATCTTCCTCATGCTATTTAGTATCATGTCATTCTTGACTTATTATATACATTGATATGTGAGTATGGAGAGGCACTTTATACTTGTTATTTGGAAAGAAAATGAAACATTTTATTTATTGTGGAAAGGATAGTTGGAAAATTACTGTTTTCAAACTTACTTGTATTTTTGGCCTTTTCGTTAAGAGATCCCGGATTTTCTTTCACTGAGATATTTTAAAAGCATGACCCTCTTTTGGAATTGTGAACGAGCTGAGTATTTTACTTTAGAGATATCTATTTTATACTTGCATTTATGTTGTTATGACCTGTAGTGGAAATATTGGCTTTGGACCCAATCCTGTATTAGCTCGTCACTACTTTCAAGCTGAGGTTAGGTTTGTTACTTTTTGAGTACATGGGATCGGTTGTACTCATACTGCACTTCCTACACAATGCGTGAAGATCCCAGATGCCGATGTTGCTACGTTCGATGGTTACTGGATTTGAAGACGTACCCTGCGTTCCTGTTGTGGCTACCTCTTGTTCATGGTAGCCTTAGACTATAAAATTCTGTTTATGTACTTTTCAAACAGACTGTGTAATTGTTCCATTGTTGCTTTGTAAACTCCATTCGTAGAAGCTCATAATTAGTACTACCAATCCTTGGGAAATGTAAAAGATTTAGATAATTCTCTTGTTTAATTGTTTTATTAAGTTAAATGAAATTGGATAATTGTTAATTGGCTTACCTAGCAAGTTGGGTTAGGTGCCATCACATTGGTGGATTTTGGGTCATGACAAGTTGGTATCAGAGCTCTCGGTTCATAGGTTCTACAAGTCATGAGCAAGTGTCTAGTAGAGTCTTGCAGATCGGTATGATGACATCCATATCTATTTTCGAGAGGCTACAGGACATTTAGGATATACTTCCCATAAATCTTTCTTTCCTTCTCGTGCGGTATTGATTCAGCTTGAAGTGTGACTCTTTGAATTCCTTCCACACATTCGTATGCACATGTGAGTGCTCGGTATCAGCTGTACATAGACTGCTTGTGATTCCATAGAAGAGGTGCGAGATGTAATTTTGGTATGCTGATGATGGGCCAGTCTAGAGGACTTGAGGCCAGGTTTTGACTGTGGTTTGAGCACAGAGGTGTTGATTGTGTGAGTACGTGCTTTTGGATTTATATGTCCGGTAGTGTCCCTATTCTTAGACTTTATGGCTATATGGATACGCGATGAGTATAATGTGACTGCGAGATGTGTTCATATTGTTGAATGTGACGAGAAGGGTCTGATTGAAGTGTAGAAAGAACTATTTGGTGCTTGATTTCCATCTTGATTTAATGTATAGTCCCATTTTATGAGTTTGTTGAAGGGTCTTTTCATGTTGTTTAGTTGAGGAGTGAAGTAGATTTCATGTCGTGATATGTGTTTAGAATCAGGAAGATTAAGTGATTGTGTAATGGTAATGAATGTGGAAGGGTATAAGGAGATGTTAGTTTGAGGCGAAGCATGTGGGTTATCTCCTGCGGGGTGTCCTGAGGTTTGTGTGACCCCTATGTTGTTTGTTGGGAGTTATCTTTTACCAGTGAAATATATGTGTCGCAATTTGAGTTGGGATCGCTTATGAGAGTGGGCTTGACTGTAACAAGGGTGAATGCGAGATTTGTAGATGATTTGAAATACTAGACGGTTTGTGTTGCATGAGCTTATGAAGGATTTAGTTGAATCTCACTATAGTATTATGGCAGTAATAAAGTATGGGCATTGTGAGTTTTTGTGTGCTTTGATCTATTGCTTTGAGCCAAGTGGGGGAGTCCGTTATTGATAAGTTGTTTTCACGGTTATGTTTTGTATTGGTTTTGGTTTGAGATATACTTGTGAATGAGTTATGTTCTGGAGAGGATGAGATCGAGGATGACTTGAGTAAAGGAAATTCTGGGTAAACTTTATGAGTATATAAGAATCACGGAATGGTTTAAGTTGTAATTGGTAAATGATGTAATGTGTATGGAGCAAGAATTTATTTGGTTGCATTAAGGTGGAGTTACTTCCTTGGGTGCTGGAGTGCTAATGGGGCACCAGTCGTTCGGTCTATTTGGTCCGTCTAATTGAGATTTGAGTAGAATGGAAGACTCTCGAGAATGGTCCAAATGAATTCAAGATTTCTGCGTGGCAATTGGGAATCTTCAGGATGTGTATTTGGCTAGAAACTGAAATTTATATTGGAGGATGTTAGGACTTGTGGTATTTCTATATCATTATGGATTCTACATATTAGTATTAGGAAGGTGAAAGTAATGGCTTTAGATTTGTAGAAGGTCTCTTCAGAGTGGATATCTCGGTTGTGGTACTTTTGGGTGATTAAGAGAGCATTCAACGGCTTATGAGCCTTAGGACGGTGTGGTTTATGCTAAGGTCTCATGTGGTGAGTCTTGGTTGAGGATTGTGGTATTATGGCAAGGAGGAGTATCAATTTGAAGGTAATTCAGAAGGAACTAGGATAAATAGGATAGCCCGGTAGTAGGTTGGATCGGCATGGTAATGGATGCGATTGGCTCTTTTGGTCCTTATGAGGTAGTGAGTTTCTATAGGTGTTTTGTAGAGGTACTCTTGGGTTTTGGTGGCATGTGTGTCTTTGTTGAGTTAGAGAGATTCAGTTCTGATGGTTTGGTTATATGCAAATGGGTTTCAGAGAGTTCTCGATGGTTTCTACCACGATTTGAGATGTATATTTTCTACTGGCGTGAGGAGCATGTGATGTATAGTGATTTTCTTCGGATGAAATCGAATGGAAAGTTCTTGGCTAATTGAGTGAGTAGTTGTTTATGATTCGGAGTAGATTATGAAGTTCTCATATTTTTTGTATGATGGCATAGTATATGCGGTGTGTTGTGTAGGATTGAGATTTGCATGTGTAAGATCACAGTTCAGTTTTGAAGGAGAGGTCATAAGTCCTTTGGCAACATGGACTGTTTTAGATGACTAGGTAAATAACATTACTATTTGTTATGGCTTGATGAAAGTATACATTTAAGAAGGGTGGATGTGTTTTGATTTATGGATACTTCATTGGTATTGCGGCACTCTCCTATTTGATCGACTGCTGGTGTTCAAATCTTGCTTTGTGGCACAGAAGAATTATAGAAGTATTCCTCGCGGGATGATTGTGTATGAGAGATGTGTTAGACATTCAGGCGGTGGAGTTGAGATCAGATATGGTGATTCATGTGTTCTATGGATTTGGAGACTATGAGCTCTCAAGAGCAGATTGCTGCATGGTTGTGGACTGTAAAGTGTGGTCAAAGCTAACCAGGTGATAATATGTGTTATGATTCAGTCATTGTGAACTTTCGGAGGATTATTTATCTGTTTGTGGGTGACCATAGTTGATTTGGGGGCCCACTGGTTTGCCCAATTAGGATGTGTATTCTATACCGAGCCGGATTGGTTGGCTCCATACTGCTATTGCTAAGGGATGTTCCATTTGGTTGTTGTTGAGCTTATTCGTGTTTTGAAATGGTCTATGAGTTACTCTTCTATACCACGAGGAGTGGTAATTCATTGGTTATATGCACATATGGTGCGGTTCTATTTGAGCTTTATAGCGGAATTTGCGCGTTGGCTATGTTCTTTCCTGATTGTGGTATTGTGTTAGTTGCTCTCCGTGGTTATGGTAATGCATTTTGTGTGCTTGATGTCGAATTTTGCATGGTTATTGATTTTGAGCAAGGTGGCTTGAGGTACATAATATGGACCAGCATTTAGATGGGTCACGTATTGTAGCGGAGTTATGTTGAGACATGATCCTTTGTGTTAGATTTGTGTGTTTTGGTTATATAGTGTGTGATAGGTTTTTAGCATTGCTTTGTGGTGGTACCTGTTGAGGTTGCGAGATAATTCCCTCGTTTGAGTCATTTTCCATAATTGAGTACATTTGTAATGTTGCTTATTGGTGCATGGATTGTACGAGTTACGACTTTAGACTGTATTAGTGTGTCATGTCACTAGAGTGATTATGTTAGATGAGATGGGGTCATCGTACCTAAAATAGGTGCTATCGGATCAGATTGCGGTATATTTGGAAGGATATTGATGTTGTTCGACTTAGAAATTTGCTATAGTTCCTATCAAAGGAGAGGGAGTTCCACAACTTGTTGGTCTGACGAATGGTTATGAGTTATGCATGTTTCTTTCATCGTTAGCAGTATATGAATGTGTTAGAATAAGGCTCTATTTAATAAGAGGTTTATTATCAATATTGGGTTGTTTTGAGCAGCTACTGTGATTAGAAGTTATTTGTATGAGTGTTTGAGTTATATGGTATATAATGTGATTTCATCTTGGGTTACGAATATGGCTTGATACAACTTGTTTAGACTTATACAGTGTGTAGATGCGAGATTCTGATTTTATGGAAAATTTTGGATGTGAAAATTTTGGTTTATGGGCTAGGTTGGATTAAGAAATTTCAGTCATGTTATGTTATTAGACCTATAAAGGATAGGGTGACGTGGGATCACCCCCGAGTATGCGCATAGTGAGGTTACACGACGATTTGATGGCTTTTGGAACAACTCTAGGCACGTTCGAGGACGAACGTATGTTTAAGTGGGGGGAGAATGTAACGACCTGACCGGTCGTTTTGAGCATTTGCCCTTCGCTCGGTAGTTTGGGGGTACGAGTAGCTCTGCATGATGTATTAGGACTTGTGTGCAAAATTTGGGTTCATTCCGAGTTGATTTGACATGTTTCGGCGTTGGTTTTTGGAAGTCAAAAGTTCTAAAGTTCATTAAGCTTGATTTGAGGTGCATTTCGGCGTTTCGATATTGTTATGTGTGTTTTGAGACCTCGAATAGGTCCGTATTATGATATGGAACTTTTTGGTATATTTAGACTGGGTCTGAAGGGGATTAGGTGAGTTTCGGATAGGTTTGGGTTGTGTTGCGCTCGTTTTTCTTATCTTTTAATGTCTTTTTTTCAAGCATAAATGGTACCACATTGAACAAATGAGCTCTGATTTCTGTTTTTATTGAAGCATTATACCCGTATCGTAATTACGGATCCATAGCAAAAAATATCGTCAAATTTGGACATCGTATAAGGATTTTATGGTCATTTTACTAATAATTGGGTTGCCAGATTTTTCAAATTTATTACGAAATTGTCACTACTGCGTATTTAAAAATTTGCACTATTTCCAAATATTGAAATCAACATATCTCCTTCAATATAAGGTCAAATAGAGTGATTCAAGAGCCTATCTTGACTAGAAATTTACAAGGAATCCATTGGAGGTATCAAAAGTAAGTTTTGAGATATTTTGGCACAAGAAACGAGGCAGAACATTGTTAAAACGAGGGTTTTATGCATTTAACATATTTTAAGTTGGGGAGCTCGGAATTGGGAAATTGTTTGAGGAGCTTTTCAGCATATGAATTGGGGTAAGTATTTTCTACTCGGTTTTGGTTATATTTCATGAATCTATCTTCGATTTTAGCTTTTGGTTGATGAATTTTAAAGATGAAATTGGGGGTTTTAGCCTAAAGTTTTATAATATGATTTTTTGAGTTTTGAACACCGATTCGGAGTTGGATTTGAGTGAAACTAGTATGGTTGAACTCGTAATTGAATGGGTTGACAGATTTATAAGTTTTGTCAGGTTCTGAGGTGCGGGCCCGGGTTGAGCTTTTTGGCAGATTTTGGGCGTTTGATTAAAGATTCGACCTTTTCCGATTGGGATTGGTTCCATTAGCATTGTTTGACATATTTGAGTTGTTTTTGATTAGTTTCGAGCCATTCGGAGGTCGGAACGCACATGATGGGATTCTTGGAGCATCACTTGGCTTGCTCGGTGTTGGAATTGGCTTGTTTAAGATAAGTAACTCTTCTAAGCTTAGTGCTGAGAGTATGAAACCCCAAACTATGTGTTATGTGATTGGTATTAAGGTAACAAACATGCAAGGTGGCGGGCGTGTGGGAGTGCACCCTGTGAAATGGGACTCTGTTGTTCCCATGGCCCTATATAGTGGTCTTATTTTGTTGATATTTGTGTTTTCATCATGTGATAAAGTAATTGAGTTGTCAATCATGCTAAATATCATGTTTAGGCTTTATGCTGATATTGTTTGTACCCATAGTGGTTATTTCTTGTTGTCATCTCACTAATTTCCATTGATATTTTGTACTCAGTCATATTCATGCATTCATATTGTATCTCAGTCTCAGCTATTGTTGTTGATGCATCATATTATTGTTGTCGGGCTAGTTTCGTGATATTTTGAGCCCGTGAGCGAGACTGGAGAGAGTGATGAATGAATGAGATCGAGGGCCTGATTGTGAGGATATAAATTGATATATGAATCGGGCTGCACACTGCAGCGATATATGGATCAGGCTGCACGTCGCAGTGATGCTGCACACCACAGCGATATATGGATCGAGCTGCATGCCGCAGCGATATATGGAACGGGCTGCACGCCGCAACGATATATGTATCGGGCTACACGCCGCAGCGATATAGCGCATGGGCTGTAGGAACCCCTCCGGAGTCTGTACACCACCAGTGAGCATAGTTGACTATATATATATATGGATCGGGCTGCACGCCGCAACAGTTATTATACAGCGCTGAGTGATTTAATGTGCTGAGTATTGAGCTTAGTAAGAGAGGATGCAAGGTAATGGGATTGAGTAATCTAAGAGTGTGAGTACATATTTCATCTCTGAGATACATGACATTCACATGCATACATGACATACAGGCATAGAGATGCAATCTTCCTCATGCTATATAGTATCACGTCATTCATGACTTATTATATACATTGATATGTGGGTATGGAGAGGTACTTTATACTTGTTATTTGGAAAGAAAATGAAACATTTTATATATTGTGGGAAGGATAGTTGGAAAATTACAATTTACAAACTTACTCGTACTTTTGGCATTTTCGGTAAGAGATCTCGAATTCTCTTTCACTGAGATATTTTAAAAGAATGACCATTTTTTGGAAAAGTGACCGAGCTGAGTATTTTACTTTAGAGATATCTCTTTTATACTTGCATTTATGTTGTTATGACCTGTTGTGGAAATATTGGCTTTGGACCCGATCCTATGTTAGCTCGTCACTGCTTTAAATCTGAGGTTTGGTTTGTTACTTTTTGAGTACATGGGGTTGGTTGTACTCATACTGCACTTCCTACACAGTGCGTGCAGATTCCGGATGCCGAGAAAAGTTTATTAACGCATTTCTTATGCATTTCATGCATTTATACATGTACATTGACCCATGATCAGATGGTGTTATACATGCGTATATATGTATATTATATTTATATGGGATACGGAAAAAAGGTTACGGCATTATATACGTACCACCACCTGATCAGCTGGTATACGTTGATGATTTGCCCACAATGGCCGAGAAAATATGATGGGATGCCCTCAGAGGATTGATGAAGTTATGTACACATATACCCATGCATGGTATGGAATTTATACGTATATGCATGATATTTTAAATATTAAAGGATTTCACAGAGCTATTTAGATTTACATGTCGAGTCTTTTACTCGATGTTTCTCTCATGTCTATTGTTTACCGATTTTCATTCCTTACATACTCGGTACATTATTTGTACTAACATCCCTTTTGCCTGGGGATGTTGCGTTTCATGCCCGCAGGTCTCGATAGATAGGTCGAGAGTCCTTCAAGTAGGATATCAGCTCAGTGGAAGATGTTGGTGCGCTCCATTTGCTCCGGAGTTGCTTATTTGGTTAGAATGATTAGTATATGCATTGATTGGTTTGGTGGGGCTCTGTCCCGACCTTTACGATATTATGTATTCTTAGAGGCTTGTAGACAGATGTCATGTATACAGATTCTTGTATGGCCTTGTCGGCCTATGTTTTGAGTATATAAAGGATCATGCCGGCCTTATAGGCCCATACGTCATATGTATAAGTTTGGATTATATGTTGGATCATCCAATGTCAAGTATTTCTCTATGTTTTATTCTACTTATCTCATGATAGCCTCTCTGGCTCATTTACCCATGATAGCATGATACAAAAGATATGTTACGTAGGTACTCGATTGAGTAAGGTACCGGCTTCCTGTCGCGGCCCATCAGTTTGGGTCGTGACACTTAACATCTAACTGCAATAGGTAATTGAATAGCTAATAACAATGCCGCTCAACATGTACAATAACCAACGCTCGAGTAATGCAAAGTGTTCCCAAAACCTAGAACATCATATGTCGCAAGCTACAGACGAAAACTAGTATCTCCATACACCAACGTCTAATAAAAAGGTACGGAAAGGTAAATGACGAAGGAGGGAATAGAGGGGAACTTCGAGGTCTACGGACACGGCAGATATACCTTAAAGTCTCAAAAATCTCACCGCTCACTGATGACATGGCTGGTAAGAAGTACCTGGATCTGCACACAAAACATGTGTAAAAGAGTAGCTTGAGTACCCCACAACGTTACCCAGTAAGTGCCAAGCCTAACCTCGATCGAGTAGTGACGAGGTCAGGTCAGGGCCCTACTGGTATATATAATAAATAAAACAGAAAAAAATATTGCAGTGTAAGAAGAGCTGGAATTTAACAAAGAGAAATGACAGCAAAATAACATTATAGCACACAAGGATAGAACAACAGGGGATCTCCCGAGATACCGTCTCGTAATCCCAATAGTAAATGTGCAAGGAGATCTCCCAAGGTACAACCTCGTAATCTCAAAAGTAAATGTGTAGGGAGATCTCTCGAGGTACCGCCTCGTAGTCTCCAAATAAATGTGCAGGAGGGATCTCTTGAGGTACCGCCTCGTAGTCCAAAAGTAAACACAAAGTTCAAAACCGATGAATACAACAATTAACAGCAAGAATTTTATAGTTAAGACTGATACAGATAAAGGAAAAATAGGAAATCAACTAAGCATGCTACATAGAGTTCAGATAAGCATTTAAGATACGTAGATATGCGATATTTGGCAAAACATATGCTGACATAACTTAAATAAGATGAAACGGGTTATTACTCAGTAAGAGTCGGATTGTTCAACAAATAGCCCGTGTACACAGTCGTCACCTCACGTACACTGCGCTCACATATCACAACGGTACCAAATCTTAAGGGGATTTCACTTACACAATGTTAGGCAAGCCACTTACCTCGAACCAAGCTCAATCAATAAGTAAGAATGTCTTTTCCACGAGCCCAAATCTAGCCAAAAGCAATTACATACCATAAATATAACTATAAGAAATTAATCTAATTAATGAAATCAAGGCTTAAGCGAGAATTTAGAAAATTGTCCCAAAAATCGACTAGGGCCCACGTCTTCAAATATGGTAAAAATAACAAAATATGAACACCCATTCACCCACGAGTTCACTCGTACCAAAATTTTCCAATTCAAATATCAAAATCCCAATCAAAACTACTTTTCCCATTTTCCCCAAAATTTTCAATCCAAATCCGAAAATAAAGGATGAAATCAACTATAGATTAATGGAATGTAACCATAAATAAATCAAGAATCATTACCTATTTCTCTGAAAATCCCGCAAAATTTGTCCAAATCCGAGCTCTCTATCTTAAGTTATGTTAAAAATGGCTTAACCCTCGATTTTGAAATGTTATAGTCTGCCCAGGCATCCCTTCTTTATGAATGCGTAAGAACCCTCGCATTTGCGAAGCAGAAACTTGCTTCATCCCAAAATTACTCATCACAAACGCGATGACATAATCGCGAGCGAAGCTTACTGAGCTCAACCCTACGCGAATGCGGGATCAACATCACGAACGTGTAGGCAAAATGGCATGGGGACTCAATTGACAAGCTTCCTCTTTGCAAACGTGGGACCCTCATCGCGAACGCACAGACCGATTACCTCAGAGATTCACGAACGCGGGACCTACATCGCAAAGGTGAAGCATAAATCCCTTCCTGCCTCCAGTTCCTCTTCGCGAACGCGAAGAAGGAAACCAATAACTGGAAACACCAGAAAATCTGCAACTTTTACAATTTCAATTTTTATCCGTTAACCACCCGAAATCCACCCGAGGGACCCGGGACCTCACTCAAATATACCGACAAGTCCTAAACCGATGCCGAAACCTATCAAATCACATCCGATTGACCTCAAATTTTGCACACGATTCATATTCGACATTGCGGACCTATTCCTACTTCTGGAACTGGAATCAGATCCCGATATCAAAAAGTCCACTTCCGGTCAAACTTCCCCAAAATTCAACTTTCGCCATTTTAAGCCTAATTCAGCTACAGACCTCTAAGACACAATTCGGACGTTCTCCTAAGTCAAAAATCACCCTACGGAACTAGCCGAAACTCCATCCGGAGTCGTCTTCACACAGTTTTGACTATAGTCAAATTCCTAAAACATAAGCTTCCGTTTTAGGGACTAAGTGTCCCAAAACACTCAGAAACCAAAAAGAGAACCTCCTAGCATGTCACATAAGCAGAAAAAGATATGTGAAAAGAAGTAAATAGGGGATTAGAGATATTATTCTCAAAAAAACCGGCCGGGTCATTTCATCCCCCCCTCTTAAAACAGTCATTCGTCCTCAAACGAGCATAGAAACATACCTGAGGTGGTGAAAAAATAAGGATGATGACTGTGAATATCATGCTCAGTCTCCCAAGTTGCCTCCTTGATCGGCTGATCCCTCCACTGAAGTAATTTTCTTTGACCTCAACTTTCAAACCTGCTTGTCCAAAATTGCCTCGGCTCCTCAACATAAGATAGATCCTTGTCCAACTGGACTGAGGTGAAATCCAACACATGAGATGGATCAATGTGATACTTTCGAAGCATAGAAACATGGAATACCAGATGAACTCCTACTAGACTAGGAGGCAGGTCAAGTTCATAAGCAACCTTGAGTTGGGATTGAATGATGGATTCCTTGTACTCTTGCTTCTCCAACTTCTCCTTAGCCTCCTTAGGTCTTAGATATGTCAAAAGTCCTCAAAATACCGTATTTCCATGTATATATACCAAGTAGGGTCGGGCCCAAACAAATACACCTTCTTATACGCAAAAAAGGACACTTTTCCCGGACAGGACGTGTGCGGCCGCACTCCTGGAAGTGTGCCCGCGCACTTGGCCACACACTTTTCACACTTTCTGCCCCATATGCGCGACCACGCACTTGCCATGCACCTTTCACCCTGTTCTGTTTGGAACTTGAAACCAGCAAAAAAATGAAAGTTGTAGCCCTTTGAATTAGCTTTCTGTCCATATATTTTAGAGCCCAAATGGAGTTATGAGTAAAAGGTTATGTGTATTTTACTAGACAATATGCAATATGCCTGCCCGATTCTGCGTTTCGTCGCACTATCATCCGTTGATCCCTGAACACGATCCCAACTTAATTCCTTCAGACTTTACTCAGGCTTCAAATCTCCAAATCACTTGAATTCATTCCATACATCAACATAGCTCGGAATCACTCCTACAAGGCATAAAACACACAATTAGTGCAAAACACTAGCGATTAAAGCTCAAACTCAACTAAAGTGCAGTAAATTGGAATGTAATAATCGGTTAAAACATGAGATTATAGCCTACCATCAAATGTAACCATAAATAAGTCAAGAATCATTACCCAATAGCTTTATCTAAAAATCCCCCAAAATTTTGTCCAAAACCGAGCTCTCTATCTCAAGTTGTGTTAAAAATGGCTTAACCCTCGATATTGAAATGTTATATTCTTCCCAGGCATCCCTTCTTTCTAAACGCGGAAGAACCCTCGTGTTCGCGAAGCACAAACTTGCTTCAGCCCAAAATTACTCATCGCAAATGCAATGACCTAATCACGAACGTGAAGCTTACTCAGTTCGACCCTATGCGAACGCGGGACCAACATCACGAACGCGTAGGCAAAATGGCATGGGGACTCAATTGACCAGCTTCCTCTACGCTAACGCGTAGACAAATTACCTCAGAGCTTCGCAAACGCAGGACCTCCATCGTGAACACGAAGCACAAGTCCCTTCCAGCCTCCAGTTCCTCTTCGCGAACGTGAAACTCCCCTTACGAATGCAAAGAAGGAAACCAGTAACTGGAACCAGAACATCTGCAACTTTCACAAGTTCAATTTTTGTCCGTTAACCACCCAAAATCCACACAAGGGCCCCGGGACCTCAACCAAATATACCAACTAGTCCTAAAATATCATCTGGACTTAGTCGAGCTCTCAAATCACATCAAACAATGCTAAGATCACAAATTACCCTCCAACTCAAACTTAATGAACTTTGAAACTTCTAACGTCTACACCGATGCCGAAACCTACCAAATCATGTTCGATTGACCTCAAATTTTGTACATAAGTCATATTCGACATTCTGACCCCAATATCAAAAAGTCCACTTTCGGTCAAACTTCTCAAAAATTCAACTTTCGCCCACCACACTATTGGTTATACCTCTTGTAAATCTTATAGCCATATTACACCCAAATAAAAGTGCAATACATATTCTAAAATTCAATGTTGAGAAATAAAGAATGATATGGAGCAAGTCTATGGACAAAGTAAGGTAACACTCAGTTTATATGATCATAAAATTATCATTTTTATGAAGATATGAAGCTAGAGATATTGCTTTTTGTCAAGCAAAGGTAAAGTTAGAAGCAAGGTAAAGATTTGATAAACTTATAAAAAGGGCAGTCCGGTGCACTAAGCTCCCGCTATGCGCGGGGTCTTGGAAAGGTAAATTGTTTGATTAAATGAGACATTTTATTTGCTTAGATATTTTTATTTATAGAGAGTATAAATAAAAGATGGAAGTAATTACTATTCTCTTTCACTAGGGGACGGGCAACAATTCAAGTGTGTGGGAATTTGCTAAGTTTAAATTATATATATATATATTGGTATATATAGTACTAAAAAAATAAATATTCTATTTTTATTTGTATAATTTTCTTTCAATATTGGTACAAATATATATTAAGTATTGTAGGTAAAGAAAAAGAAAAAAAATAGAAAGAAGAGCTAAGAAAGCAAAAGCAAAGACAGAGGGCCAAGGATGACATCCTCCATCCAGGGTTGACATCCGAGGGAAGAGAAAGTTGGAGAAAATTGAGTTTAAAAATAGAGGATGACATCCCAGGCCAAGAATCATATCCCAAATCCGAAGATGGCATCCTTGAAGTTTATGGTTTTCTTTTCCTATAAAAAGAGGGTATGACTTTCAGTAGGAAGTGGAGAGCGAGAGCAGCGAGAGTGAAAGAAGCTATTTTAGTCTACAACTTTTGCATATCTTTAAGTTTTGACAGTATATTTTCTTTTCAGAAATATTAAGAATTTTAACTCTTTTTAGCTTTTCCCATTATAACGACCCGATAGGTCATTTTGCTTTTTAGAACCTCGTTCCCCTAAATAAGGCTCCCCATATGTGCTTTTACTATTTTATGACTTTCAGGGATGGTTTGTTAGGGATTTGGAAGAGTTCGGGATTAAAATTGGAACACTTGGTTCCATGGTTTGGCCTTAAAAGGCTAACTTTGTGTAATGACCAGACCGGTCATTTTGAGATTTCGCACTTCGCTCGCTAGTTATCAGGCATGACTAGTCCCTTGTGATGTATTATGACTTACGTAAATTGCTGGTTTTGGTTTTCAGGGTAATCAGAATGAATTTGGAAGAACAGTTCTCAGTTTGAAGCTTAAAATTTGAAAGGTTTGATCAAGTTTCGACTTGTTAGTATATGATCTCAGATTGGAATTTTTATGATTTGGTTAGCTCCATTTGGTGATTTAAGACTTAGAAGCGTGATCAGAATGTATTTTAGAGGTCCGTGGAAGGTTTAGGCTTGAATTGACAAAATTAAGATTTTGGCGTTTTCCGGTTGATAGGTGAGATTTTGATATAAGAGTCAGAATGGAATTTCAGAAATTGGAGTAGGTCCATTGTGTCATTTGTGATGTGTGTGCAAAACTTCAGGTCATTTGAACAAGGTTTGATAGACTTTTTGATCAAAAGCGAAATTTGGAATTTTTGGAATTCTTAGGCTTGAATCCGATGCATTTTGGTATTTTAATATTGTTTTGAGCATTCCGAAGGTTGGAACAAGTTTGAATGATGTTATGGGATATGTTGGCATCTTTGGTTGAGGTCCCGAGGGCCTCGGGTGTGTTTCGGGTGGTTAATGGATCAATTTTTGGACTTTGGACTTGGCAGATTTTCTAGTATTTTGTTGCAAAGAAATCCTTCTTCGCGTTCGCGAGAGGTTCTCGTGTTCGCGAAGGGTTAATGAGAGGGGCGGCCAAGTTTTTCTTCACGTTCGCGATGTAGGTCCCGTGTTCGCGAAGGTGTATGAGTTAAGGCTACGCGTTCGCGATTGGTGTTCCGCGTTCACGTAGGACCGAGCTATGTGCTTATCGCGTTCGCATGTGGCCATCGCGTTCATGAAGGAGAGAATTCGGTCAGTGAAGCTTTGAGCTTCGAGAATGCGAGGGTGATTCCGCGTTCTCGATGAAGAATACCTGGGCAATCAGTTTATATTTTAAAATCGAGGGTTTGGTCCATAATTTCGAAATTTCATTAGAGAGCTCGGAAGAAGGTGAACTTTGAGTAGCTTTTCAGTGGAGCTATTGGGGTAAGTAATCTTCACTCATATTTGGTTTAATTCCATGATTTAGTCTTGAATTTCATCACTTAATTTGAGAAATTGGAGTGGAAATTGGGGAAAAATGGAAGAAAAGTTTGAGAATTCTTTTGAGGATTTGAATGGGGATTTTGATGATGGATTTTGATGATTTTGGTATGTATATACTCGTGATAGTGTAAGGATTTTATTGATGTGATTTTTATCAGATTCGGAGATGTGGGCCCGAGGGCCCGGTTTGGCCAATTTTGGGATTTTTGGGATAAATTGGATATCTTCGAATGGGCTTTGTTCCCTTAGCATATTTTGATTATTTTGCTCTGATTTTGGTTAGATTTGGAGCATCCAGAGGCCGATTCAAGGGGCAAGGGCATCGCGGGCTAGAGTTCAAACCGGATAGAGGTGAGTAATGATTGTAAATGTTGTCCTGAGGGTATGAAACCCCGGATTTCATATCGTTGTACTATGTTGAGGTGACACACACGCTAGATGACGAGCGTGGGGTCGTGCACCGTTGGGGATTGTGACTTAGTCCATACCGTATAACTATTTTACTGCGTATTTGATTTAAAACTGTTTGCTATCATCGTGTTTTGGGCTCTTATTTGGGCCTTGTGCCAACTATTTAGACCCTTAGGGGATTTTTACTACTATTTCCTCACTGTTTTAATTTTATATCTGTACTTAGTCATGCTATATTATACTGTTTTCATAACTCAGCCATGTTTACTCTGTTTTAATACTTTAAATGATATTTTGGGGTAAGCATCATATTTTACTGTGCCCGAGTGGTTTTAGAGATTTCTGACTAAGTAGGACCGAGGGCCTATGTTTGAGGATTATTATGGGGGATGTATACCGTTGCAGTGTTGTACTAATTATGATTATGAGGTCGAGGGCCTGAGTTGTACGCCGCAAGGTGGCTTGATATGAGGTCGAGAGCCTATTGATTATGCCACGAGATGACTTGATATTGCGCTTGGGTCATAAGGGGCCCCTCCCAGAGTTTGTACACCCCCAGTGAGTGAGGGTAACCAGTGTGATATGTGATATAGCCCGAGGGGCTGGTGTTGTTCCATGTTATTTCCCGAGGGACTGATTCTGTTGACATTGTGTCCGAGGGGCGGATTTTATGTGTTTATCTTTTCTCGATGCTTTTCATTTACTTGTTTAACTGTTAAAAAGGCATTTTAAAGAAGCTTATATTGAACTAAGGTATTTTTATAAGATTTCACTATTTTATTGCACTGTATTGGTTTTACACTACCTCTTTATAGCATGTTGTTGTGCTTTACGTGATTTTTTATCGCTCAGTCATCATTTATTGTTATTAATCAGTGAGTTGGTGTACTCACATTACTCCCTGCACATTGTGTGCAGATTCAGGTATTTTTGAACCCGGTAACGGATGTTGATTGCTCGGAGGTAGAGTCATCAGAGTTTAGTAAGGTAGCTGCCCGACGTTCGCATCACTGCTTTTCTCACTCTTGTTTTTGTTAGACTGTATTCAGTACACTTTTAGACTTTTCTATTATATTCAGACCTTAGTATATGCTCGTGACTTGTGACACCCCGATGTCGGGCTTGTATATTATTTCTGCAATGTTCATTTAGACTTACATTATGAAATATCTGATTAATTAAAAAGCTTAAAAATGACTTTTATTGATTCGGGAGTTGCATCGGCTGGCCTAGTTTCACGATAGGCGCCATCACGATCTGGCCGGTTTTAGGGTCGTGACACTTTGACTTCGGTCAACATTTTAAGTAAACGACATCAGAATCGGGATTTGATAGTTTCAATAGGTTCGTATCATGATTTCGGACCTTGGCATATATTCGGATCGGGTTTTGACTGACCTAAGAACGTTTCGGTGCCTAATTGTGAAAGTTGGCTCTTTGAAGGTTTTAAAGTTCTTTATATTTTGTTTGGAGTAGGTTTTTGTATTATTGACTTTAGATTAGGATTCTAAGCCTAGGAACAGCTTTAAAGAGTGATTCTGGACTTAGGAGTATGACCAGATGTGGATTTGGAGATTCGTAGGTCGTTTTGAGGTCATTTGACAAAAGTTAGAAATATGAAGGTTTTTGAGAAGTTTCACCGGGAGTGGACTTTTTTATATCAGGTTCGGATTTCGATTCTGGAAGTTGGAGTAGGTGTGTAATGTCATTTAAGACTTGCACACAAAATTTGGCGTCATTCCGAGTCGTTTAAGTATGTTTCGGCGTGTTCGGAGCAAGTTGAAAAACTTGAAATTTTTATTTTTGGTTCAATTGGTTTGGGGTGTGATCTTAGTTTTGATGTTATTTTATGTGTTTCGAGAGTTCAAACGAGTCCGTTTTATGATTTCAAACTTGTGGGTACGTTCGGGCAGGGCCTCGGGGTCCCCAGGCCTTAAACGGACGAGGCTCGGATCAAGTTTGCACTTGAAGGAAAATGCTGAAGCATTCAGCTTCTAGTGTGATCGCACCTGCTCTTGGCCAGCCGCAGGTGCGAGAAACGAGCCGCAAAAGCGTACTAGCCAAGGCTGCCCAGGACCGTAGGAGCGAACAATTTGCGCACTTGCGAACGCGCATGTGCGATGGTAGTGACAGTAGAAATGGCAAGGTCCGCAAGCACGAGAAAATGGTCACATCAGCGGTTGCACAGGAGCGGACCCAGCTCCGCTGGCGCGGGTAACGCTGGGCAGTGAGGTTGTTTTAAATCGGGGTTTGAGTATTTTTGCTCATTTCTTCACTTCTTGGGGTTATTTTGGAGATCGTTAGAGAGGGATTTTCACCAACTATTTGGGGTTATAGATTTAACATGTAAATTAATAAAATCATGGGTTTTGGTGAAAACCTAGGTTTTTGATAAAAATAGAATTTAACCACGAAAATGGTTATAGAATTTAGTGAAAATCATATATATGAGTTCATGAGGTTACGAGTAACAACTTTCTTTTAAAACTTTCTGAATCTGGGCACATGGGCCTGGGGGTGAATTGTAGGAATTCTTTAATTGGTGTTGGGTAATCACTTTGATAATAAGGATATGAACTTTTGAGCATGTATTGACTATTTTACATGACATTTGACTAGTTTCAAGTCGCTTGGCATTGAATTGAGGATTTAAGTACAATCTTGGATTGGAAAGTAGGCTTTGAGACGAGGTTAATCTCTTTTCTAATCTTGTAAGAGGGAATTAACCCCATAGGTGAATTTAATTAATATATGCTTCTATTTGTGGGGGCTATGTACGCACGAGGTGACGAGAGTCCGTATGTAGCTACTAATTATGCTTATGTCCGAGTAGTTTTAGGTCTACACCATGCTTTGTTGACACCGTTATTTGATTATGCTTACTAATTTCCTTGAATAGAGTTGATATTGAGGATTTCAAGATTCTACAACTTTCTAGTTGAATTTCTTATTTTGGAAAGAATTGAGGGATATCATGATAACTTGAGAAATCTATGTTCAACTACGTCGCAAGCATATTTCGCGAGTGGGATAAATTTTTACTACTCTCATGAGAGCGGGTCATTCACCTCGGCAGTTTAATAGATGCATCTATGGTTCATGTCATTTGACCCTGGGCAGTGTACATGGTACATGTTGTTTATGTACTCACGCTACACTTCTGCACTTACTGTGCAGGATCTAAGGCAGGTGCATTTGGATATCAGTCCGGCACATATCCTTGACTACTACGAGACTTCGCGGTGAGCTGCCCTCTGAGCCCATTCAGCAGCAACCCAAGTCTTTCTTTTTCTTGTATTTTCTGTCTATTTCACTTCAGATAGTAGTGTAGTATTATTTTGTATATTCTACTAGTAGCTCATACACTTGTGACACCAGATTTTGCAGATTCAAGCTAGTAGACACTTGATGGTTTTGTGTTATTTTACTTATCTCAATTTATAAATCTTGATCTCTCATTTTTATTAAATTCTTACTTCTTATTTATGCACAAACTAAAAATCAACTATTTCAAATCTTTTAAAGAGAGTATCACCGAGTTAGTTCACTATAGGCTTGCCTAGCGGTAACATTGGGCGCCATCACGGCCTATAGGAGAAATTTGGGTCGTGACAAAATGGTATCAGAGCACTAGGTTCATATAGGTCTCACAAGTTATGAGCAGGCCTACTAGAGTCTTGCGGATCGGTGCGGAGACGTATGTACTTATCTTCGAGAGGCTATAAGGTATTAGTAAACTACTCTTTCTTCATATCCTATCGTGTAGTTAATGTTATACTAAGTGCCTTTCTCTTATTCTCTACAGATGGTGAGAACGTGCATTGTGGATGTTCCAGATCCGGGAGTAGCTGCTCCCTCTGTTGCTAGAGGCCGACGCAGAGGCTGAGGGAGGGCACCAGCCCGAGGTAGGGGACGAGGACGTCCTAGAGTGGCCCCAGCAAAACCACTAGCGGATGCAGTAGAGGATAGCATGATTGAGAAGCAGGGCGAGATGCCCACAGCAGATCCAGCCCCGGTGGATTTCATGTCCGCACCGGGATTTTAGGAAGTCATGGGCCATATGTTGCGGTTCATGGACACCATGACTCAAGCTGGTTTATTTCCAGCAGAGCCATCCATATCCCAGGCGGGAGGGGGAGCACAGACCCCTACTAATCAGGCTCCTAGTCATGCAGGTGCTGTATATTAAGCCCCAGGCATACCACCCGTGGGCGGAGCCTATCCAGTGGCAGCAGTCATACCTAAGCCCAGACCAGCTGCGGCCAGAGAGCTACAGAAGCTATTGGACAGATGCACTAGGCTACATCCTCCTGTCTTCAGAGGTTAGCGATATGAGGATACCCAGGACTTCATTGATCAGTGCAAGTACAGATTACACAACATAAGTATATTAGAGTCCTACAGGGTGGATTTCACTACTTTTTAGCTGGAGGGCAGGGCCCATAGATGGTGGCAGTCACATCGTCTCGGTAAACCAACATATTTTCCTCCGACTTGGAATCAGTTTACATGCCTTTTCTTGGATAGGTATATTCCACACTCCTATAGGAGTTGAAATTTCAGTTTGAGCAGCTCTAATAGGGTCAGGTGTTAGTGACCGATTATGAGGTGAGATTATCTGAGTTGTCCCTCCATGCACTTATGATACTTCCTACTAACACAGAGAGAGTACGGAGGTTAGTTGCAGGTTTGCACTCCGGTATTCAAGCCACTATGGCCCAGAAGGTTAAGATAGGGACTTCTTACCAGCTAGTAGTAAAGATAGCCTGAAGGATTGAGGGTTACTGTCAGTGAGGTAGAGAGCAGATGCAACGAGACAAGTGGTTTCGTTATTCCAGAGAGTTTAGATATGCCCCGGATGGGGGCAAAGGTCAGTTTGGGAGAGGTCAGCCTAGCAGGCCCACATATCCAACACCGTCATCTCCTTGGGGTGCTCCAGTGCGACCTTATTTCAGTGTCATGCCAGAGCGTTCATACCACCCACCAGTTTTTCAGGGTTCTTCAAATGGGCATTCAGGCTACAAGGGTCAGACTTTAGGGCAGTAGTGTATTGTACCGAGAGGTTGTTGCAAGTGTGGGGATCCGGGCCACATGAAGAAGTTTTGTCCCAGACTTTGGGGAAAGGCAGTACGCCAAGGTAATCAACTTATAATTACAGCACTAACTGTCTCACCGCCTAGAGGTAGAGGGCAGGCGGGTAGGGGTCGTCCTAGAGGTGGAGGCCAGGCAGGTGGAGGTCAGCCAGCTACTGTTCAGTCATACGGAGGCCATCCAGTCGGCGCTCCAGCTAGGTTTTATGCTTTTCTGGCCAGACCAGATGAAGTGGCCTCAGATGCCATGATCACAAGTATTTTTTCTATCTACGGTAGAGATGCTCGGTATTATTTGATCTAGGGTCTACCTATTCATATGTGTCATCTATATTTGGTCATTTCCTGGATGTTTCTTATGAGTCCTTGAGCACTCCTGTTTATGATTCCACTCCTATGGGTGATACAATTATTGTAGATCGGATCTACTGGTCCTGTGTGGTTATATTCTATGGTTTTGAGACTAGAGCGGATCTTCTATTTCTTGATATGACCAACTTTGAGGTCATTGTGGGCATGAACTGGTTATCTCCATAAAATGCCAACCTTGATTGCCATGCCAAGATTGTTACCATGGCAATGCCAAATTTGCTTAGATTGGAGTGGAATGGGTCGTCTGTCAGTGCATCTAGCCGGGTTATCTCTTTTTCGAAGGCTCGACATATGGTCGAGAAGGGTTGTTTGGCTTACATAGCTTATGTTTGGGATACTACCACAAAGACTCCGATTATTTATTAAGTACCCATAATATGGGAGTTCTCCGATATGTTTCCTTCTGATCTTCCAAGCATGCCACCAGAATGTGACATCGATTTTTGTATCGATTTAGCTCCAGGTACCTAGCCTATATCTATCCCACTATACCGTATGGCTCCAAAAGAGTTGAAGGAGTTGAAGGAATAGCTTGAGGAGTTGCTAGCAAAGGGGTTCGTCAGACCAAATGCATCACCTTGGGGTGTTTGTGAAGAAGAAAGATGGGATAATGCAGATGTGCATTGATTACTGCCAGTTGAACAAAGTTGCTATTAAGAACAAGTACCTATTGCCGCGTATTGATGATTTGTTTGACTAGAGTCATGATGCTAGGGTATTCTCTAAGATTGACTTGAGATTGAGGTACCATCAGTTGAAGATTCGGGACTCGGATGTTCTGAATACTGTTTTCCGGACTAGATATGGCCATTTTGAGTTTCTAGTAATGTCCTTCGGCTTAACTAATGCCCCAGCGACATTTATGGATTTGATGAACCGGGTGTTCATGCCATATATTGATTCGTTTTTCACTATCTTCATTGATGACATTTCGATCTACTCGCGTAGCATGGAGGTGAACGAGGAGCATTTGAGAGTGGTGTGTCAGACCTTATGGGAACGGAAGATACATGTTAAGTTCTCCAAATGTGAGTTTTGGCAGGATTTTGTAGCATTCTTAGGGCATGTTGTATCAGGCGAGAGTATTAAGGTGGATCCAAAGAAGATTGAGGTAGTTCAAAGTTGGCCTCGTCCTACTATAGCTATTGAGATCGGGAGCTTCTTGGGGTTTGCAGGTTATTATCACCGGTTTGTGGAGGGCTTCATATCCATTGCAGCACATTTGACTAGATTGACTCAGAAGGGCGCTTGGTTCTGTTGGTCCGATGATTGCGAGGCGAGCTTTTAGAAGCTCAAGACAACTTTGACTACTGCACTGGTCCTAGTGTTGCCTTCCGGTTCGGGGATGTATATTGTATATTGTGACGCTTCACGCATTGGTTTGGTTGTGTGTTGATGCAGGAGGGGCGAGTTATTGTATATGCTTCACGTAAGCTGAAACCCCATGAGAAAAATTACCATATACACAATTTGGAGTTGGCCGTGATTGTTCATGCTCTTAAGATCTTGAGGCATTATCTTTATGAGGTGTCCTATGAGGTTTACATTGATCATTGCAGCTTGCAGCATTTGTTCAAGCAAACGGATCTCAATTTGAGGCAGCATAGATGGCTTGAGTTACTGAAGGATTATGATACCACCATTCTTTATCATCTGGGCAGAGCGAATGTAGTTGCGGATGCCTTGAGCAGAAAGGTAGAGAGTATGGGTAGCTTGGCATTCATTTCAGTTGAGGAAAGGCCATTAGATTTCGACATTCAGTCCTTGGCTAACAGACTTGTGAGGTTGGACATTTTAGAGCCCAGCCGAGTTATTGCATGCATCGTTTCCCAGTCTTCGCTATTGGAGTAGATCATGGCCTGATAGTTTGATGATCCACACTTGTTGGTTATCAGAGAGACCGTACTACAGGGTGGTGCCAAGGAGGTTACTATCAGCGAGGATGGTGTTCTGCGACTCCAAGATCACTTACGTGTTCCTAATGTTGATGGGCTGATGAAAAAGATTTTGAAGGAGGCACACAGTTCTTAGTTTCTATTCATCCAGGTGCTACAAATATGTATCAGGAGTTGATGCAGCATTATTGGTGGCGACGGATGAAGAAAGACATAGTTGAGTATGTTGCGAGGTGTCTAAATTACCAGCAAGTTATGTATGAGCACCAGAGGCCAGGTGGCCTACTCCAGCAGATGACTATACCTGAGTGGAAGTAGGAGTGCATTACTATGGACTATGTAGTTGGGTTGCCGCGAACCTTGCGGAAGTTTGATGCAGTTTGGGTCATTGTCGACAGGCTGACCAAGTTGGCGCACTTCATTCCGTTGGTGACTACGTATAATTCAGAGAGGTTGACCCAGATTTATATTTCGGAGATAGTTCAGTTGCATAGTGTGCCTATTTCTATCATATCAGATAGGGGCCCTCAGATTACTTTACATTTCTGGAGAGCAGTACAGAGTGAGTTGGGGACCCGTGTAGAGCTCAACATAGCTTTTCACCCATAAACTGACGAGCAGTCGGAACGGACAGTTCAGATCTTGGAGGATATGCTCAGAGCCTGTGTGATTGACTTTGGAGGGTATTGGGATGGATTCTTGGCTTTGGCTGAGTTTTCTTACAATAATAGTTACTAGTCCAGCATCGAGATGGTTCCATTTGAGGGTTTATATGGTTGGCGATGTCGTTCTCCCATCGGATGGTTTGAGCACGACAAGGCTAAGCTATATGGTACTGATTTGGTGAAGGATGCCTTGGAAAAAGCAAAGTTGATTTAGGAACAACTTTCCATAGCACAAGTTAGAAAGAAGAGTTACGCGGATCAGAAAGCGCATGATTTATCATTTATTGTGGGTGAGAAGTTTCTCTTGAAAGTCTTTCCAACAAAGGGATCATGAGGTTCGGGAAGAAGGGCAAGTTGAGCCCAACGTTTATAGGTCTGTTAGAGGTGTTGAGACGAGTTGGAGAGGTTACTTATGAGCTTTCTTTGCCTCCCAGTCTATCAGGAGTTCTTCCGGTTTTCACGTGTCTATGCTCCGGAGATATCAGCACGATTCAGCTAGATGAGAGCATGGGTTATAAGGAGGAGCCAATTGCCATTGTTGATAGGCAAGTTCGCCAATTGAGGTCCAAGAGGATTTCTGCGATAAAGGTTCAGTGGAGGGACCAACCAGTCGATGAGGCGACTTGGGAGTCTGAGAAGGACATACGGAGTAGATATCCACACTTATTCAGCACTCCGGGTATGATTCTAGACCTGTTCGAGGATGAACGTTTGATTAAGATGTAGAGAATGTAACGACCCGACCAGTCATTTTGCTTTTTAGAACCCCTTTTCCTAAATAAGGCTCCTCGTATGTGATTTTACTATTTTATAACTTGCGGGGATGATTAGTTTGGGATTTGGAAGAGTTCATGTTGAAATCCGAACACTTGGTTCCATGGTTTAGCCTTAAAAGTCTAAGTATGACTTCGGTCAATATTTTGAGTAAACGACCTCTGAATCGGGATTTGACGGTTCCAATAGTTTGTATGATGATTTCGGACTTGGGCGTATGTTTGGATCGGGTTTTGGATGACCAAGGAACGTTTCAACGCCTAATAGTGAAAGTTAGCTCTTTGAAGGTTTTAAAGTTCTTTAAATTTTGTTTGGAGTAGGTTTTTGTATTATCGACATCATATTAGGATTCTAAGCCTGGGAATAGCTCCGTAGGGTGATTCTAGACTTAAGAGCGCGACCAGATGTAGATTTGGAGGTCCGTAGGTCGTTTCGGGGTCATTTGGCAAAATTTAGAAATTTGAAGAATTTTGAGAAGTTTGACCGGGAGTGAACTTTTTGATATCGGGTTCGGATTCTGATTTCGAAAGTTGGAGTAGGTCCGTAATGTCATTTAATATTTTCACATAAAATTTAGTGTCATTCCGAGTAGTTTAAGCATGTTTCGACGCGTTCGGAGCAAGTTGAAGAACTTGAAGTTCATATGTTTTATTCAGTTGGTTTGGGTGTGATTCTTAGTATTGATGTCGTTTTGTGCATTCCGAGAGTTTGAGTGAGTCCTTTTTATAATTTCAAACTTATTGGTACGTTTGGACGGGGCTCCGGAGGCCCTAGGCGTTAAACGGATGAGGCTCGGATCAAGTTTGGAATTGAAGGAAAATGCTGAAGCTTTCAGCTTCTGGTGCGATCACACCTGTTGGCGAGCCGCATGTGTAAGAAATGAGCCTCAGAAGCGGACTAGCCAAGGCTGCCCAGGACCACAAAAGCGAACAATTTTGAGCACCTGCGAACGCGCAGGTGCAATGGCAGTGACCGCAGAAGCAACAAGGTATGCAGGCGCGGGAAAATGGTCGCAGCAACAGTTGCGCAGGAGCGGCCCTAGCTCCGCAGCCACGGGAAACGCTAGGCAGTGAGGTTGTTTTAAATTGGGGTTTGAGCGTTTTTGCTCATTTCTTTACTTCTTGGGGGCGGTTTTGGAGCTGGTTAGAGAGGAATTTTCACCATTTATTTAGAGTATGTAATTTCTATCTATTGTGAGTTAAATACATAGTTTATGAGTAGATTTAACATGAAAATTATGGGCTTTGGTGAAAACCTAGGTTTTTGATAAAAATGGGATTTAACCATGAAAATAATATGGAATTTAGTGGAAATTATATGTATGAGTTCATGAGGTTATGGGTAACACCTTTCTTCTAAAATTTTCGGAATCCGGGCATGTGGGCCAGGGGGTGAATTTTAGGGATTCTTTAATTGGGGTTGGATAATCACTTTGATAATTAGGATATGAACTTCTGAGCATGTATTGACTATTTTATATAATATTTGACTAGTTTCAAGTCGTTTGGCACTGAATTGGGGGTTTAACCGTAATCTTGGAACGGAAACTAGGCTTTGAGACGAAGTAAATCTCTTTTCTAACATTGTAAGAAGGAATTAACTCTATATATGAATTTATTAATATGTGCTTTTATTTGTGGGGGCTACGTACGCACGAGGTGACGAGAGTCCGTACGTAGCTACTAATGATGCTTATGTCCGGTAGTTTTTGGTCTGCACCATGCTTTGTTGACACCATTATTTCATTATGCTTACTAATTTCCTTAAATAGAGTTGAGATTGAGGATTTCAAGATTTTAAACGTTCCTATTTTAATTTCTTGTTTTGGAAAGATTGTGGGATATTATGATAACTTGAGAAATCTATGTTAAATCGCGTCGCAAGTATATTCCGCGAGCGGAGTTAATTTTCACTGCTCCCATGAGAGCGGGCCATTTGCCTCGCTAGGTTAATAGATGCATCTATGGTTAGTATTGTTCGACCCTCGACAGTGCACACGGTATATGTACATGTATTTTGGATCGGGTCGTACGTCCTAGGTATAATTCGTGCATAATAATACTAGAAGCCCAACTATATTTGATATTGTTTCATTAGTTTGAGAAGTAAATGGTTAAATGAGGGAAATTGATTTAATACTTACTATCAGTGAAAGGGTTGTTTATTTATTTCTTGCTTTCGAGTTCTGTTGTCATTATATATCTCATGTTTAATAAGAATTTTATATATTATATGGTTGGCCCATAGTAAGTGTCGAAGTCGACCCCTCGTTACTACTTCTTCGAGATTAGATTATTTTCTTACTGGGTACATGTTGCTTATGTACTCACACTACATTTCTGCACTAAATGTGCATGATTTGAGGCAGGTGCATCTGGATATCAACCCGGCGTGCATCCTTGACTACTACGAAACTTCGCAGTGAGCTGCCCTCTTATCCTGTTCTGCAGCAGCCACAACCTTTCTTCTTCTTGTATCTTCTGTATATTTCACTTCAGACAGTAGTGTAGTATTCTTTTGTATATTCTGCTAGTAGCTCATACACTTGTGACACCAGGTCTTGGAGATTCATGCGAGTAGACACTTGAAGGTTTTGAGTTATTTTACTTATCTCACATGCTTTAAAAATCTTGATCTCTTATTTTTATTAAATTCTTACTTCTTATTTATGCACAAACGAAAAACAACTATTTCAAATTTTTTAAAGAAAGAATCAAAGAGTTAGTTCATTGTAGGCTTGTGTAGCGGTAACATTAGGCGTCATCATGGTCTATAGGAGAAATTTGGGTCGTGACACCTAATTTTCTCCATGGAGTAATTTTCTTCATTTGGGATAAGTGGAGAAGAGTGATGTATTATTATAATAAAAATTTTGATCTTTTTATTATTTTTGAGAGAGAGTACTTCCTTGTTAATTTTTACATCAAGAGCAATGAATATATATTAGTCAACTTTATTATATCTACATATTAAATAGTATAATATTCCTTGTATTAATCTTTGCTATCGAATGAAGCAAGAAAAAAACAGGGATAGTTATAGCTAGATATGTCTGTGTGATAATTTGAAGTAATTATATTTAATTATTTAAAAAAATTTATCTTGATTTCTTGAGTTTTCATTCGAAAGAAGAAAATCAGTTAGCCAAGTTAGAGAATTTAGCTAAAGCTGATCGAAAGAGGCTTTATGTTTATACAATGTACTCATTTGAGATAAGCTATTTTCTATGTCAATAGTATGAGTCTTTTGTTTTATTATGCTAATCGAAAGAGGCAAAATTAAATGAAAGATATGTGGTAGAAATATTATTTGTTAATCGAAAGAAAATAAAACTTTCTAAAACTCCATTATAATTAATCTTATATCAAGTGGATGCACAAAAGCTCAACTACTTTAACTTACAAATCAAAAACAATTGTTCTTGTTTTCAAGTATATTATAAATCCAACTCTTTTCACCGAATAGACTCTCTTAAAGTAAGATGAATAATATGAATTTGTTGCATAGATTCTTCAATATCTGTAGATGATATCATAAATTATACTATAATTTGACAAGTACGAGCAAGAAAATCATATACATAATGTGCTCGTCAGGCTGCTTTGTTAGAAGGGAACCAGGTGTATACTATAGTCCGGAAGACTGGTTTTGGTCCGAATCTTTATGTGGCTTCCTCTCTTGAGACTTATATGCAAGATTTGGACATATTAACAAAGCCTATATTGTGTTTTCAAACGCTAAGGTGTAAAATGTTGTATTATGGAATTCAATGATTCTGGCTTTGCTAGAAATGTGCAGACTTTAGAGGCTATGACATTGTTTGAGAAAATGAAGTTAGTTGGATTTTACCCAACCGAAGTGACTTATGTGTTGGTAGAGGCGGCCCGACGAATTTTGTGGCCTAAAGCCAAACTTTATGAGGGGCCTTAACTTTTTAATTTTTTTTTATTATTTATTTGAAGTCTATTTTTGTTTAGCTTTTCTTAGATACAAATTTATTTAATTTTCTTATAATCAATAGGTCCTAATAAGTATTTCTCAATATTATAGCTAATCCACTTAACCTTTTTTGTTACATTGTTGTTCTTAGGCAAGATTTTATCAATTTTAATTTTGAAAACTTCTTTCCGCTGAAGCAACATTAACTTGAGTTATGAACATTATTCTATAAGCAATTTAGGCATTTGTTAAAGAATTAAATCTTTTTATTTGATTAAGTGTATCAATTAAACTATTATCTTCTAATTGTACTATTTTTCTTGATACTTTTAATTTAGAAAATAAGCCTAAACCATCAATATCTAATTGGTTATTCTGCTTTATGGAACATTCAAGATTAAGGTAATATTTTTTCAAATTTCCAACATCTAGTGATTTTAGTTTTTATTGCCAAATAGAAAATCAAAAATATTTTCATATGTTTCGAATTGTTCAAATCTATTTTAAATTGATAAAAAATAACCTTGTCTATTATGTATAAAAGTAATCAACTCTAAAGGACTCTTCGAAAGATTTTAAAATTTCATTATCAATATTTGCATCAAATTGTTACTTCCTATATATCACACGTTTCTTACGAAATTCGGGTTCGATATTTATTTCTAGTGCAATTTCCTTAGTAGAAGTCATAGTAATTGCAAATCCTTCTTCTCTATATTTGTTAGAAAGAAATCAAACTTATTCATTTTACAGAACTCTTTTTGAAACTTATACATAATCTATTATAGTATAACAAAAAATGGGGCCCCACATATATGGGGCCTACAACGATTGCTTTACTTGCTTTATGGAAGGGCCGCCCCTGTGTGTCGGTTATATCTGCTTGTGTCCATATGGGTTTGGTTGACAAAGGGCAGTTATATTTTGACAAGATGAAGAAAGAGCATAACTTATATCCCAATTTCTATCATTATTCATGTATGGTTGATATTCTTGGTAGAAAAGGCCTAGTTGAAGAAGCTACGAATTTAATAGAAAATATGCTTTGCTGCAACTCCTTCGATGTGGGGTTCTGTCTGGGTTTCTTGTTGGGATATACTATTAATTATGTGGTTTAGACATAGCATTGTATTTTATTTTTATGGAACAATTATTTGTTTAATTTATTCAATTCAATAAAGTACTATTTTAAATATATCATTTGTTACATGTGTGTCCTTTAGTTATGTAGTAGACAATTTAGTGTATGGAGTCTTAACTCATGCACAGAAGATTAAATTAATGGTTCTCATAATTAATAAATCATATTCACAATCAAAGATACTATTGTGAAAAATATCTTGATGATTGTAGCACAAGATAAAAGTATAATTTGTCTTGATTATGAGAGTAGTTTTACTCCGACTTCTTGTGCTAGTATACTGTCACGACCCCAATACCCGATCGTGATGGCGCCTATCACATCACTAGGCAAGCCAACCCAAACCATTAACTACAACAATTTCCTTTTATAAAACAATTTCTACCACAGGTTTAAATACCAAATTTCCAAAATAAGCGTTAAACATACAATTACATATGCGGAAGTCAAATAAACATGAAAACTACATAGCCCCAAATATCTGGTATCATGAGTCTAGAGCCTCCACTACATAACTGACTGTCTGATACAATAAAAGTCTAGAAAAATTCAAAAAATAACAAGATAAGAAAGAGAAAACAGGGTTGCGGACGCCATGCAGCTACCTTGAAATCTCCGACAACCTCTGGATCAACTGAGGACCCTCACTCTGACTGAATTTGCACACAAGGTGCAGGGAGTAACGTGAGTACGCCAACTCAGTAGGTAACTAAAGTAAATAAGGTCTGAAAGCAGTGACGAGCAGTTAAAAATCATATAACTAAATAAACAACAGGATAACAAATCCATTTCACAGTTTAAAACCAGTTTCGTCATAAAATTATCAACTTCCGTTTAAAAACTTAAAATCATATACATAGCAATTTTTCTTTTCCAACAGAGGGTATTTTTAAAAGAAGAGTGAAATCAATGAAAATATCATAACTGGGCCCCTCGAGCAAGGTATCACTCAGAACATGGCCTGTCAGGCAGCCTCTCAGTCACTCTGACTCGTTCTCGTCACTTAGTACTCACTCTCACCACTCAGGCTCATTAATATCACATAATAATAGAAATCCTGCGGCGCAGCCTGATCCGTAATTGATAGTCGGCTATGCTCACTAGGGGTGTACAGACTCCGGAGGGGCTTCTACAGCCCAATCGTCATATCGATGCGGCGCACAGCCCGATCCAATACATATATTGCTACGCCGTGCAGCCTGATTCAATATATATATATATATATATATATCGCTGTGGCGTGCAGCCTGATCCATATAAGTATCGCTGCGGCGTGCAGCCCGATCCATAATATATACATATAATATTCTCACTATTACGTTCTCAACCTCTTTCAGTCATTAACCTCACAGCCTCTCTGGCACAACAATAGAAATTAGGGAACTCAGCCCAAACAGTCCTCACAATTAGAAGTAGGGTGATAAAACTAGTTTTAAATATTTAAACAGGTAAAACATGACTGAGAATATGCTTTCAACAAGTAAAGTGAGAAAAACAGTAAAAATGCCCCTAAGGGTCTCAACAGGTTGGCACAAGGCCCCAAACATGACATACAACCCATAATACAGTATAAATGACTAAAGTACGGAAAAATATAAGATTCCAAATCAAATACACAGCTTAATAGTCGCTACGGGACATACCAAGTCACAACCCCTACCAGTGCACGCCCACACGCTCGTCACCTAGCATGTGCGTCACCGCATTTATCAAAACAAGTTAAATACCGGGGTTTGTACCCTTAGTTCCAGATTTACAATGGTTACTTACCTCAAACCGGTGAAAATACTACTCTGCGACGCCTTTGACCCTCGAATCGTCCTCCACTCGCGTTGAATCTATCAAAAATCAAAATCACGACTTCAAAATATACTAAGGGAACGAAGCCCAAATGAAAATAATCAAATTGTACCAAAAATCTCAAAAATTGGCCAAACCCGACCCTCGGTCCCATATCTCGAAACTCGATAAAAATTACATCAACGGAATCCTTATTCTCCCATGAGTCCATACATACCAAGAACACTAAAATCGGAGTCCAAATGACCCCTCAAATTCACATTTAAAGTCTCTTAATCTCAAGCCCTAAATCCTCAATTTAGGCTTAATTTCAATGATTATTTAGGTGGAACTCACATTAGAACCGAGTTTTAAGTCTAAGAATCTTACATGCAAGTGATTCCCCTTGAATTCCTCTTCAATCCCCTTCAAAAAGCTTCAAAAACGACCAACAATGGAAGAAATAAACCTCACATTCGCGGACAAGATGACCTTTTAAACCTTCTACCCAGGCCTAAAAATCCTTCTTCGCGAACGCGATCAAAGCCTCGCGTTCACAAAGCACAAAAATAACCTTGACCAAATTCCTCTTTCGTTATCGCGACCCCCATATTGCGAACATGATGCTTTAGTCAGACAGTCCTTCGCGATCGCGTTCCATCTATCGCGAACGCGATGAATTAAATCCACTGAAGCTCAGCCGCTCATTTTCTTCTATGCGAACACGACACTACCCCGCGAACGCGATGCACAAAAACTTAGCCCTTCGCGAACGTGTATCTATCCTCATGAACGTGAAGGCTTAAATTCAACCTTCCTCAACTGACTTTTCACGAATGTGAGGGTCCACTCGCGAACGCGAAGAGGAAAATACCTGCAACAGCTGGACAGAAATCTGCAACTTTTCTTTAACTCAAAATGGTCTGTTCAACCCTCCAAAACTCACCCGTGGCCCCTGGGACTTCAACCAATGGCACCAACATATCCCAAAACCTTATTAAAACTTGTACCAATCTTCAAAACACCTCAAACAACATCAAATCGACCAAAATACATCGGACTCAAGCCTAATTTTTCAAAAACTTCTAAATTCCGCTTATGATCAAAAACCTGACCAAACCACGTCCGAATGACCTAAAATTTTACACACACATCCCAAATGACACAACGAAACTACTGAAACTCTCGGAATTCTATTCCGACTCCTATATCAAAATCTCACCTATCAACCAGAAATCGCCAAAAATTCGATTTCGCCAATTCAAGCCTAAATATACTCCGAACCTCCAAAACTCATTCCGATCTTGCTCCTAAGTCCCAAGTCACCCCCTGAAGCTAACCGAATCATCGGAACTCACATCCTAGCCCTCTAACACACAAGTCAACATCCGATTGTCTTTTCCAACTTAAACTCACTCTAAAGAGACTAAGTGTCTCATACCTTACCAAATCCTTTCCGAACTCGATTCGACCAACCCGATATCACATAACACGTATAAACAAAGCATAAGAAAGCATAAATGGGGGAAACAGAGCGGTAACTCATAAGACGACTGGCCGGGTCGTCACATCCTCCCCAACTTAAACAAACATTCATCCTCGAACGAGTCAAGAAACAAACCCGAAGCCTCAAACAGGTGGGGATATCTACTCCGCATCTCCCGCTCGGTCTCCTAGGTAGCCTCCTCCACGGTTCGAGCTCTCCACTGCACTTTCACTGAAGCTATACCCTTTGACCTTAACTTTCGAACCTGACGACCCAAAATAGTTACTGGCTCCATATCATAAGTCAAATCATCCAATCGAACCGTGCTAAAATCCAAAACATGAGACGGATCTCCAATATACTTCCAGATCATAGAAACATGAAATACCGAATGCACACTCGATAAGCTGGGTGGCAAAGCAAGCACGTAAACCACCTCCCCAATCCTCCGAAGCACCTCAAAAGGCCCAATGAACCGATGAATCAATTTCCCTTTCTTCCCAAATCTCATAACACCCTTCATGGGTTAAACCTTCAAGAGAACCTTCTCGCCAACCATGTAGGATACATCCCGAACCTTCCTATCAGCATAGCTCTTTTGCTTTGACTGCGCTGTACGAAGGCTCTCATGACTCACCTTCACCTTTTCTAAGGCATCCAGCATCCTGCACCAAGTCTGTCCCCAATAGCCTAGCCTCACTGGGCTTGAAACAATCAACTGGAGATGTACACTGCCTCCCAAACAAAGCTTCATATGGAGCCATCTGAATACTCAACTGGTAGCTGTTGTTATAAGCAAAATCTATAAGCGGTAGAAACTGATCCCATGACCCTCCAAAATCAATGACACAAGTACACAACATGTCCTCCAATATCTGAATAGGACGCTCGGGCTGCCCGTTTTTCTGAGGGTGAAAAGCTGTGCTCAACTCAACCTGAGTACCCAACTCTCGCTGCATAGACCTCCAAAATTATGATGTAAACTGAGTGCCCCTATCTGAAATGATGAAAATTGGGACACCATGCTACCGAACAATCTCTTGGATATAGATCTCTGCCAACCGCTTTGAAGAATAAATAGCACACACAGGAATGAAGTGCGCGGACTTGGTCAGTCGATCCACAATCACCTAAATAGCATCACACTTTCTCAAAGCCCGTGGAAGTCTAGCAACAAAGTCCATAGTGATCCTCTCCCACTTCCACTCGGGAATATCCATCTGCTGAAGCAAGCCATCCGGTATCTGATGCTCATATTTCACCTGCTGACAATTGAGACACCGAGCCACAAATCCCACAATATCTTTCTTCATTCCTCTCCACCAATAGTGCTGCCTCAAATCCTGATACATCTTCGCGGCACCTGGATGAATGGAATACCGCGAGTTATGGGCCTCCTCCAAAATCAACTCCTGAAGCCCATCCACATTGGGCACACAACTCCGGCCATGCATCCTCAACACCCCATCATCACCAATGGTCACATCTCTGGCATCATCATGCCGAACTCTGTCCTTAAGGAGAAGAAAATACAGATCATCATACTGGCGCTCTCTGATACGATCATATAAGGAAGACCGAGAAACCACACAAGCCAATACCCGACTGGGCTTCGAAATATCTAACCTCAAGAACTGATTGGCCAAATCCTGAATATCAACTACAAGAGGTCTTTCCCCAACTGGAATATATGTCAAACTCCCCATACTCACCGCCTTTCAGCTCAAGGCATCAGCGACCACATTGTCCTTTCTCGGATGGTGCAATATAGTGATATTATAATCCTTAAGCAACTCCAACCATCTCCGTTTCCTCAAATTAAGATCCTTCTGTTTGAACAAGTGCTGGAGGCTGCGATGATCAGTAAACACCTTACAAGACACACTATACAAGTAATGCCTCCAAATCTTCAACGCGTGAACTATGACAACCAACTCCAAATCATGAACGGGGTAGTTCTTCTCATGGGGCTTCAACTGACGAGAAGCATAAGCAATAACTCTACCCTTCTGTATCAAAACACAACCAATACCAACTCTCAAAGCATCACAATACATGGTATATGAACCTGAAGCTGATGGAAAAACTAATACTGGAGCTGTGGTCAAAGCTGCTTGAGCTCCTAAAAGCTCTCCTCACACTCGTCTGAACATACAAATGAAACACCCTTCTGAGTCAACATGGTCAAGGGCGACGGGATAGATGAGAATCCCTGAACAAAATGGTGATAATAACCCGCCAAACCAAGAAAGTTATGAATCTCTGTGGCTGAAGACAGTCTGGGCCAACTCTGAACCGCCTCTATCTTCTTCGGATCAACCTGAATACCCTCACTGGACATCACATGCCCCAAAAAAGCCACTGAACTGATCCAAAACTCACACTTGGAGAATTTTACATATTGGAGAATTTTACATAAAGCTTCTCCTCCCTCAATCTCTGCAACACAACTCTCAAATGCTCCGCGTGCTCCTCCTGACTACGCGAATATACCAGAATATCATCAATGAAGACTATGACAAATGAATCGAGATAAGGCTGAAACACGATGTTCATCAAATGCATAAACGCTTCTAGGGCATTGGTCAGCCCAAATGACATCTCTAAGAACTTATAATGATTATATCGGGTCCTAAAAGCTATTTTAAGAATATCTAAGTCCCTGATCTTCAACTGGTGATAACTCGAACAGAGATCAATCTTGGATAACACCCTCGCTCCCTGAAGCTGGTCGAATAGACCATCAATGCGAGGCAAAGGATACTTGTTCTTAAATGTTACTTTGTTCAATTGCCTATAATCAATGCACATCCTCACAGTGCCATCCTTCTTCTTCACAAATAGAACCGGCGCACCCCAAGGTGACACACTAGGCCAAATGAACCCATTATCGAGGAGTTCCTGAAGTATCTCTTTTATCTCTTTCAACTCCGCCGGTGCCATATGATACGACAGGATAAAAATGGGTTGAGTGCCCGACACCAGGTCAATACTAAAATCAACAGCCCTGTCGGGTGGCATGCCTGACAGGTCTGCAGGAAACACATCGGGAAAATCCCTCACAATATGAACAGAATCAATACTAGGAGTCTCTGCACTGACATCCCTCACAAAGGCTAGATACAAAAGACAACCCTTCCTAACCATATGCTGGGCTTTCAAGAATGAGATCACTCTAGTGGGAACATAATCAATCATACCTCGCCACTCAATCCGTGCCACACCCGGTACATCCAATATGACTAGCTTGGCATGACAGTCCAGAATAGCACGACACGGAGATAGCCAATCCATGCCCAAAATGATATCGAAATCCACCATACACAATAATAAAAGATCCACTCAGGTATCCAAACCCCCAACAGTCACCACACACGACCGATACACACGATCTATAACAATGGTATCGCCCACTGGAGTAGATACATGAATAGGTAAAACAAGAGACTTACGGGGCGTATCTAGATAACAGGTAAAGTATGATGACACATAAGAAAAGGTGGAACCGAGATCAAATAATACAGAGGCATCATTGTGGCAGACTGAAACAATACCTGAAATCATGGCATCTGAAGCAACAATATCTGGTCTACTTGGTAAGGCATAGAAACGGGCCTGACCACCACCTGATCGCCTCCCCCTCTAGGGCGACCCCTAGCAGACTGACCTCCACCCCTAGCTGGCTGGGTGGGTGGTGAAGTAACTGGAGCAGAAGTCAAGAGCTGACCCTTCTGCTGAGACTGACCATCATGAAGACGAGGACACTGCCTCATCATATGCCTCTCCACACTCATAACAACTCCCCGTGTTGGAGTTTGGGACTGAAGGGAACCCCTAGCACCAGAGTGGCCAGTAGAAGGACCTGGCATGGAAGAACCCTGTACTGATGGAGCACGGGATGAACTCTGGGTTGGAAGGGCACTAAGTGATGAGTGGCTCTGATAAGAACGGTGAGAACCATGACCCGATGATGCCCCACGATAACCTGGGTGAGCTGAATGAGCCTGCCTGAATGGGCGACCTTTGTCCTGCTGGAATTGACCCCTCGAAGGAGCACCACTAAAGCTACCAGATCCCCGAGGTCTCTTGGCCTCCCTCTCCTCTTGCTCCTAGCAACGAATCGACTCAATCTCACGGGCGATGTCAACAACCTCCTCAAAAGTAGAACCTGTCACCCTCTCCCTAGTCATGAGAATCAGAAGCTGATATGTAAGACCATCAACATACCTCATAATCCTCTCTCTATCTATCGGAACCAACCAGACCCCATGACGAGCTAACTCAGAGAACCGCATCTCATACTGTGTCACAATCATCTCTTCCTGATGCAACTGCTCGAACTGCCTGCATAGGTCCTCTCAACAAGACTGTGGCACGTACTTCTCCAGAAAGAGAACAGAGAACTACTACTAGATAAGGGGAGCTGCACCAACAGGCCTACGCCTCTCATACGCCTCCCACCAAGTGAAGGCAACCCCAGAAAACTGAAAGGTGGTAAAAGCTATATCACAGGTCTCTAGAATCCCCGCTATACGAAGCACCCTCTAGCACTTATCTAAGAAACCCTGGGCATCCTCTTCCTCTGCACCGCTAAAAGTCGGAGGCTTGAGTCTACCAAACCTCTCTAGTCGATGTCGCTCATCGTCCGGCATAACTGGTACCACAAACTCCTGAGCTGGTGCAACTGGCTGGGCTGGAGGTGCCCTCGGTGTCTGGAGTCCCTGCACTTGCTCAGGTGTGCGAGCAATGGGAGTCTGGTTGCCTCCCCCGTCCTGAGAAGTAGCTGCGGCCGTAGTAACTGAAACTGCCTTAGCCAAACCTGTACACACTGATAAAATCTGAACTAAAGCCTCCTGAAGGCCTGAAATCACAATGGGCACAGCTCTTTCCTGAGCCGGTGCTATTGTAGCGTCCATAACTGGGACCTAATCCTGAACTAGGGTAGCTGGTGGATCTGCAGATGTTGCCCTAGCTGCTCTGCCCCTACCACGGCCTCGACCGCGTCCTCGGCCTTTGGTGGCCCCAACTGGCGGAACTGGTGGTCGTCCACCCTGCCCGGTAGCACGTGTCCCCACCATCTGTGAGAGAATGGAATAACAAAAGTTTAGTATTCGGATCAACAAGTTCGCACGACAAGAATATCAAGAATATGAAGATTTTCCTAAAGGTTCTACAACCTATCAGGGATAAATACAGACGTCTCTATACCGATTCGCGAGTCTCTACTAAACCGGATCATGACTCTCGAGACCTATGTAACCTAGGCTCTGATACCAACTTGGGACGACCCTAAAGACCCAGTCGTGATGGATGATAACTAGGAAATATGATGCATTGTACACTCCTTCTTGCTTAAGTTCTGATTAGAAATATGTACAAAATAATCCCAAAGGCTCACAAGTTGTGCTTGATTGCAGGTTTGATCAACAAGGTGACAATGTATCAAAAACCAGCTCAAAAATGAGTGAAACTTGCACAAGTACCGAGATACGACAAAGCTCAGTCAAATAGGGCCAGTGCGACCACATACCATTCTGTGCGGTCTGCACAAGTGAAGTTCAGAGAGGCTGCTTTTCAGGCCAAATGGCAATGCGGCCGCAAGGGGTTTTGTGCGGTCCGCATTGAGTTCACCTTGATTGCACTCGATTTCGTACGGTCTATGGAGCCAAGGTTCAGAGAGGTGGTGTTTTGGAGGTTGAAGCTCAATGCGGTCCGCGATCCTTTTTGTGTAGACCGCAATGGAAGCCACCGCGGCCACACTCGATTTCGTGCGGTCTGCATTGCCCAAGTTCAAAGAGCTAATTATTCAAGCCCCGAGCCTTAGTGCGGCCACACTCGATTTTAGATGGCCGCACTCGATTTTGTGCGGTCCAAACTAGCCCCATAGGGGTATTTTTGTCCAGAATTTTTACCCTAGTATAAATAGATTCTTTTCCCATTTTTAGGTCATCAGACAGTTTTGTATTGAGAGTTGCGCTCGTGACTTCGTTCCTTTTACCTATTTTGAGTAATTTTAGCTTTATTTCAACATTGAATCTTCAAGTTTAATTTAGCAATTAATTATTATGAGTTTTTCTTCTTCTATTTCTTTGTTTTCTTCTCAAATTATGAGTAGTTAAACCCATCACCTAGGGTTGTGGCTCAACCCTAGTGTGGGTAATTGATGGGTCTCGTGTTTTGATGCTTGATTGTCTATGGGTGTTTTATATTTGGGCTAATTTAGGGTTTAAATTGTGAATTAGTGATTGCAAACACTAGTTTATGCCTAGTAGACTTTGGCTCTTCTTGAGAAAGAGAGCCTAAGTCCATGAAATTAGTCCAACAAGGAATTGGGGCATACTCAAGAAATTGATAGCCTCAATTAAAGGGTTAAACCTAGAGATAGTAATATCTGACTTGAACCTTGATTGCTTGTGCAAATTTGCATACCCAATTAATCTTGAGAAAGTCAATTCGGGCAAAATCACTCGAATTACCGAGAGGTATAGAGTGAGTAGAATCGTGCAATGGTTATATCATACTCCCCAAATGTGACAATCTAACTTTAGACTCAAGAATCCGTCAATTCACAACCTAGGCAAAAGTCACTACCCTAGTGCCTTTTAATCATTTGAACAACTCGCAATAGTTTAAACCTTAGTTTTATTTAGTTTAATTTAGCATTGTAGTTTTGTAAAATTAGAATTATAAATCAAACCAAAAATGAGTAGAAGTGCAAGTAAGAGAAAATATACAACTCTCATCTAGATAGACACTCAACTCCAATATCTAGCTCCCTATGGAAATTGATCCCGACCTTACTCGGGTAAAAACTGTTTCAACCTCTCTCGCTACTCAATAGTAGTGCAGGGTTGGCCTCGATCACTTTTTGGCGCCGTTGCCGAGGAGCTAACGGTTTTGGCTATCTATCTATATAGTTTTGTGTATTGGTCTTCTTTTCTTATTTGGTACTAACTTGTTTGTGTTACAATTTTAGGTACAAAAAGGCAGCGAATGCTAATGACCCTCTTGGAAATGTGATTGCGGGGGAGGAGGTAGATGATGTTGAAAATGATGAGGTGCCTCTTGTACCTCAAGGACAACGTAGAGGCCGCCAGGCCAATGCTAATGCTAATGACAATATTCCAGACCCTCCTCCGCCACCACCAAGAGTGGATCCGAGAGTGCTTCCGAACCAAGGTTATGCAAGTGCAATTGTCCCACCCCGGATCCGGGCGGGCAATTTTCAAAAAACCAATGTGATGTTGACATTGCTAGAGCAGCATGGGTATTTCACGGGCACTGCAAATCAAAATGCTTACAAACATCTCAAGGGGTTCGTAGATATCTGTTGGGGAAGCAAGCAAACTAATGTGTCCGAGGATGCTCTTCGATTGAGACTCTTCCCATTATCACTTAGAGGGAAGGCTTTGGATTGGCTTGAGCGACTTCCCAACCATTCCATCACTACTTGGGATGAGTTAGAGGATAAGTTCATTGCAAAACTTTTCTCACCGGGGCATATAGCTGTATTGAGAGATGAGATCTTGGCATTCAAGAAAGAGCCCACGGAACCTTTGCATGAGATTTGGGAGCGTTATAGAACAATGGTGAAGGAATGCCCCAACAATGATATGACCGACGCGATGATCCAACATACTTTCCACCGGGGCATTAATACTACAAACCAATGCATAGTGAACCCACTTACTGGGGGCAACTTTATGAAGCTATCTTATGATGAGGCTTGTGACATTCTTGACGAGATGGCTGACACTTCTTCTACTTGGCAAAGTAGATACAATGTGCCCCAGGGTTACCCCACAGTTACTCATTTGTATAAGGAGTTACATGATCATGGGCAGGCTATAGCTGAGTTGACAACTACTATGAACCAACTAGCAAAGGCACAGTTGCAACAAGTTCAAAATCCTTTCCAAGTGAATGCCATGGAGGGTGTTAACATGCTTGTCAACAAAAAAAGACAAAGAGGTCAACAGAACCAAGGGAATTTGGAGCAATTTGACAATGATTGTGGTGGATTTCAAGATGATGGTTTTGATGGACAGAATGAAGAGGTGCAATACGTGAACAATTATCAAGACCAAAGGGGCAATTCTTCCCACCAACAACAATAGAGACAGCAAGGCAATTGGGGCAATCAACAATAACAAGGCAATGGTAATTGGGGGAACAACAATAAAAACAACAACTAGGGTAATCAGAACAACAATCAAAACAATCAAGGAAATTGAAATGGTAATAACAACAATTGGGGTGGTAACAACAATCAAGGTGGATGGAACAATGGCAACCAAGAAAACCGGGGGCAAGGTTTTCAAAGGCCCCTAATGTACCAACAACCGAATAATCCACCCCTATTTCCATATCAAGGTCCTAGTTCTTCTAGCGATGATATGGGGAGAATTGAAATGATGTTCGAACAAATGATAAAAAAGAGTGCGGATTCCGATGCTCAGTTGTCTTCCCACAATACTTCAATTCGGAATTTGGAGGTTCAGTTGGGCCAAATCTCATAGTCCTTGAATACTCACTCTAAGGGTGCTCTACCAAGTGATACGGTAGTGAACCCGAAGGGTGGAAACAATCATGTTATGGCAGTAACTACAAGGAGTGGACGAGGCGGTGATGTGAATGCCTCCAACCAAAAGCAAAATTTGAGTGATGGTGTTGAGTTGAAATAAGATGAAGTTCCTTTGGTGGGTAAAAATGTGATTGATGACATTGTGAATGAAGAAGTGAGGATTGATATTCAAGATGCCAAGGTGGAAACTCAAAATGATGTGAACCTATCTAGGGAACACGTAATAGACATGTCGGAGTCGGTTGTGCCTAAAGCCAAGGCTATTTTGCCAAGTCCACCTCCACCTTATCCTCAAAGGCTTGCAAAGAAAAAAAATGAAAATCAGTTTAAAAAGACCATTGACATGATGAAGAGCTTATCTATTAATGTGCCTTTGGTGAAGGCTGTTAAACTAATGCCAGGCTATGCTAAATTCATGAAGGACTTGGTGACAAAGAAGCGGTCTATGGATTGTGAAACTATAAAGATGACTCACCAAGTTAGTGCAATAGTGCATTCAATGGCCCCGAAGCTTGAAGATCCCGGTGCTTTTACCATTCCTTGCACCATTGGGAGTGCAGACTTTGCTAAGGCTGTATATGATTTGGGAGCTAGTATCAATTTGATGCCCTACTCAGTTTTCAAAACTTTGGGTATTGGGCAACCTAGGCCGACTTCCATGAGATTACAAATGGCGGATATAACGATGAAGAGACCATTGGGTATTATTGATGATATGCTTATTCGGATGGACAAATTTATCTTGCCAGCTGACTTTTTGATCTTGGATTGTGAGGTGGATTATGAAGTTCCTATCATTTTGGGGAGACCTTTACTTGCTACAGAGAAGGCCTTAGTTAATGTGGAAGCAGGGGAACTCACCTTTCGGGTGGGTGATGAAAAAGTGGTTTTTCATGTGTGCAAGTCTATGAAGCAGCCCAACAGTTCTGAGTTGTGCTCTTTTGTAGACCTTGTCACGGCAGTGATAGTTGATGATACCAGTGCAATGATCAATGTGGAGGACCCGTTGGAGGTCGTATTGTTGAATCTTGATGTCAATGATGATGAGGGCCGAGTGGAGTGCGTGAATGCTTTACATGGGATGGGCTCTTACTCTTATGAGCCGAGGAAACTATCTTTGGACCTTGAAAATAGGAAGACTCCACCAACATAACCTTCAATTAAGGAGCCTCCGGTGTTGGAGTTGAAACCACTGCCTCCACACCTCAGGTATGAGTTCTTAGGCCCTAGTTCTACTTTGCCAGTTATTCTTTCCTCTTGTCTTACTAACATGCAGGTTGATGCGACATTGCCGGTGCTTCAAAATGGAAAAAGGTAATTGGATGGACTCTAGCTGATATTCGGGGGATAATCACCGCATTCTGAATGCACAAGATTACTCTATAAGATGATGCAAAGCCCTCCTTGGAGCATCAAAGAAGGTTGAATGAAGCAATGGAAGAAGTTGTGAAAAAGGAGGTGATCAAGTGGTTGGATGTCGGGGTTGTGTACGCCATCTCTGATAGCTCTTGGACTTCACTGGTGCAATGTGTACCGAAGAAGGGTGGCATGACCGTGGTTGCAAATTCACAAAATGAGTTGATTCCTACCAGAACCGTCACCGGTTGGAGGGTATGCATGGACTACCGCAAGTTTAATAAAGTGACCCGCAAGGATCACTTTCCTTTGCCTTTTCTTGATCTGATGTTAGACCGACTTGCTGGGCTTGTCTTCTACTATTTCTAGGATGGGTATTCTAGGTACAACCAAATCTTGATTGCTCCGAAAAATCAAGAGAAGACCACATTCACTTGTCCATATGGCAATTTTTCCCTTTCTAAGATGCCTTTTGGGTTGTGTAATGTACCGGCTACATTTCAGCGGTGTATGATGGTCATTTTCACCGATATGGTGGAAGACATTTTTGAGGTGTTCATGGACGACTTTAGTGTTGTGGGTGATCCATTTGATGAGTGCTTGAAGAATCTTAATAGAGTTTTGGACCGTTGTGAAGAAACTAATCTTGTTCTCAATTGGGAGAAATGCCACTTTATGGTGGAAGAGGGCATAGTTCTTGGGCATAAAATTTCAAAGCATGGTATTGAGGTAGACAAAGCAAAAATCGGTGTGATTTCAAGGCTCCCCCTACCTCTATCAAGGGAGTTAGAAGTTTTATTGGGCATGCGGGGTTCTACCGGAGATTTATCAGACTTTTCGAAGGTAGTGAATCCCTTATGCAAGTTATTGGAAAAAGATGCCAAGTTCGTGTTTGATGAAAAGTGTATGCAAGCCTTTGAACTTCTCAAGCATAGGTTGACCACCACTCCTATCATTACCGCACCTAATTGGAGCTTGCCCTTTGAGCTCATGTGTGATGTAAGCGATGTTGCGGTTAGGATAGTTTTGGGTCAAAGAGTGAACAAAATGTTTCATTCGGTGTACTATGCGAGCAAGAAAATGAATGATGCTCAAGTGAACTACACGGTGACTGAGAAAGAACTTTTGGCTATTGTGTTTGCAATGGAGAAATTTCGGTCGTATCTTATGGGTGCCAAGGTCATAGTCCATACCTATCATGCTGCACTCCGGTACTTGATGACGAAGAAGGATTTGAAAGCTAGACTGATGCGATGAGTCTTGTTACTTCAATAGTTTGATTTGGAGATTGTGGACCGGAAGGGTAGTGAAAACCAAGTGATGGACCACTTGTCCCACTTGGAGGAGGAGAGGAGGCCTCGTGATGGCCTAGAGATCAATGATTCATTTCCCGACGAACAACTCCTTTCGGCATCGGTGAATGGTATGCCATGGTTGCGGATATTGCTAATTTCCTTGTGAGTGGTATAATCCCGTGTGAGCTATCTTCTAACCAAATGAAGAAGCTCAAATGGGATAGTTTGGATTTTTATTGGGATGAGCCGTACTTGTTCAAGATTTGCATGGATGGTGTGATCTGAAGGTGCATCCCGAAGGAAGAGCAATTGAGTATCTTGGAGGCTTGTCATTCCTCTCCCTGTGGTGGTCATTATGGCGGGGCGAGGACGACTTTCAAAGTTCTTAGTTGTTGGTTTTATTGTCCAACTTTGTACAAAGATGCAAGTGAACTAGTGAAGAGGTGTGATGAATGTCAAAGAGCGGGTGGAATTTCGAAGAATGATGAGATGCCTCTCAATACCATTCTTGAGGTTGATATTTTTGATGTATGGTCCCGTTTGTTAGCTCGTATAGGAACACATACATTCTTGTGGTGGTGGACTATGTTTCAAAGTGGGTTGAAGTCATGGCTTTGCCCAACAATGAGGCCCAGAGTGTTGTTGCATTTCTCAAGAAGAGCATTTTTACAAGGTTTGGTACTCCTCGTGCAATCATAAGTGATGGGGGTCTCATTTTTGCAATAGAGCTTTTGACACTTTGCTTGCAAAGTATGGTGTCAATCACAAAGTTTCTACTCCCTATCATCCTCAAGCAAGTGATCAAGTTGAAGTCTCCAATAGGGAAATCAAGAGCATATTGTCAAAGAAGGTCAATGCTAATAGGACCGATTGGTCAAAGAAGTTGGATGATACTCTATGGGCTTATAGGGCTGCTTACAAGATTCTGATTGGTATGTATCTGTATCGGTTGGCATTTGGGAAAGCTTTCCATCTACCGGTTGAATTAGAGCACAAGGCCATGTGGGCTTTGAGGAAGCTGAATCCTGAATGGGATGTGGCAGTAAATCTTTGTGTGGAGCAGCTTAATGAACTTGATGAATTCCGATTCCATGCCTACTCCAGTTCTTCCTTGTACAAGGACGAGATGAAGTACCTTCATGATAAATATGCTCGTAGCAAGGAGTTCAAAGTGGGTGATTTTGTTCTCTTGTTCAACTCTTGGTTACGTCTGTTTCCGGGAAAGCTTAAGTCAAAATGGAGTGGACCTTTTGAAGTGGTGTGTGTGACCCCGTTTGGTGCACTTGATTTAAAGAACAAAAATGGGGAAGTTTTTAGAGTGAATGGGCATCGGGTCAAGCACTACTTGGGAAAATTGATGACAGCCACGTGGTGGCACTTCTTCATCTCAAATGATTTGATGGTAACTTGCATCGTGCCACGATGTTAAATTAGGCGCTTCTTGGGAGGCAACATATGTGTTTTTCTTCTTGTTTTTCTTTGATTTGATTTTCATTGTAGTGTAGGATTTATTTCTGGACTGACTGGTTGTGATATGCTATAGGATTGTGCTGATGCAATGCAGGAATAAGTTGAAAAATGACTACTCCCTGAAGATTGTCAATGTGGACCGCACAGCCATTTTTGCATCCGCAAAGACCTCAATGCGGGGGCAAGAAATAAATGCGGACCGCACTGATGAATGAGCAAAAGTGGAGGTTCTCTGAAGTTTACCACCGCAGCCGCGTTGCATTTTGTGCGGTCCGTAGTGGGTGCCTTGTCTTAGTCCTATGATTTTGAGCAATGCGGACCGAGGTGCCATTTAGTGCGGTCCCCGGTGGGTAGGTGAGATGGGCCCCAGGACCTTTTTCTATAAATAGGACCTGAGGCCCTCCTTTTCAACTTTTCAAACTTTTCACTCTCAAAACTCAAAATTTCACTGTTCATCTTCGTTCTTGTTTATAATTAACTATTAGGAATCATCTATCTTCAGTATTTTGTCACATTTGGTAACATTAACTTCTTTTTAATTGTTTAGTTTTGTTATTTTCTTTAAAGTTTTTTGTTTTTCTTTATTCTTTTAGTAGCTTTCCCGTATTTCTTTCAAGATGGTAGATTAGGTTAGTTAATCGTTGTTTAAAATTAGTTTAGGTAGTTAAATGACTATATCTACACATAGGGACCCTTCAGTAGGTGAAAAATGGACTTCAATTGAACATCTCATAAACCCTAGGTTGGTGCTGCTTTTTGTACTCAGTGCGGACCGTTATGGAATTTGTGCGGTCCGCGGTGCCATTGTGTGGTCCACAATGCCATTTGGTGCGGAGTGCGATGAACAATGTTTTGCATTTTGATAAGAGAGGATCGCGGCCGCATTGCATTTTGTGCGGTCCGCGATGCCTCAATACGGACCGCAATGGCATTTTGCGTGGTCCGCGGTGCATTTATTCAGAGAGTGGGTAGTCTGAACCCCACCTCTGTGTGGACTGCGGTGCCATTTTGTGCAATCCACATTGGCCTTTTCGTGGTTGCATTGCATTTTGTGCGGTCCGCACGCTGCTTATTTAAAAAAACTTTCTGCAACATTTCTTTTGCAACTGTGAATTACATTGTCTTCTGGATACTAACAAGCATGACTGAATTTGTTTGCAGACAATGGTGAAATCAAGAGGCAAGGGTGGTAAACAACCAGGTAGAGGGGAGTCCTCCCGGGGTGGGAAACAAAAGATGATAAAGTTGACTCCCCAGGCCCGTCAAAAAATATAGAACACAAGGAAACTCATCAGAGCTGCTGATAGGGCTATTGATTAGTCGGGGAGTGAGTACGAGCCCTCATGGGAGGTATCATCAGATTCCTTGCCAGAGTACATTGGTGACTGGTCGGAGAGAAACAGACTGAGAGACACACCCCCAGCATCCCCCGCTGCCCAAGCTTCAGTTCATGTATCGTCTGAGTCGTCTAAGGGCTCTGCTGAAGGCAGTGGAGATGAGTACTCCACCTCTCCCACAGCTTCATTATCCGGAGAGGATGCATTACAAGAGGAGGGGGAAGAAGCAGAAGGGGGTGAGCCCCAAGTTGGTGGGGTAGATCGGACCAGGAACCTGGAAGCATGGTAAGACCGGTTTATGAGTGAGGTGGCCTACCACAAATTCAGAGAGTGGTGGCCTGAGAAGAAACTAATACCTGAGCGGAAAATAATCACCCGGGACCTCTTGCCTCACAACCCAAATGTGTTGAGGCAATTCAAAGACAGAACAGGATGGGAATTTTTCGTTGACCATGTGGAGGACGCAGATGAACATCTTGTGAAAGAATTCTACACCAATGTGGCCGACATCAAAAAGGGCACCAAGGTCACAAAGGTGCAGAACTTGAAGGTCAAATTCGATGGCAAGTCCATTAATGATTACTTGGGCTTTGCAGATGAGGATGAGTCCTTATACTTGGAGAAGATGCAATTGGGTAAACAAGACCGTCCGAGGTTGGCGGAGTACTTGGCAATCCCAGGTACCACTCCCGATTGGCTGACTGTGGGGGTGAAAATATTGAGGAGGAAACTGAACTTCAAGGCCAAGGGGTGGGAAACTTTTGTGTACAGCAGACTAGACCCTACCACCCATGACAACTCACTCCCACTTAACTGGGTAATCTTAGTGGCATTCATCATGGCAGGGTACCCGATCAATGTCGGGAATGTAATGTCCCGTGTCATTTCACAGGTGGTGGATGAGAGTGACAGGTCCTACCCATTCCCCAACTTCCTGATGATGTATTTTGAGGACCACAAGGTGGAGAAGAGGAAATTTGATGTGAAGGTGAAGGCAAAAACACCTTTATCATGGTATAGCCTACAGGGTGATGACAACCCTTAGGGCAAGGGCTCCAAAGGAAAATCCACTACTTCAGCTGGCCAGTCTGAAGAGCCAGTAGTGGTAATGACTAATCAACAGCCTCCCTCTACTTCAGCAGACTTGCCCCCTGGTCTATCCACCTCCACAGATCTTAACATTCCCTCTACCACTGCCTATCCATTGACAGCCCACCGTCTGAGCCAGGCCCTCACTAGCATCAACGACTGGATGCAGACAACTACTTCCAAGTTGTCTGTGTTATCTTCTACCATGGCAGCTCAATCGGCACCTCCACCTCCACAGGTCCCACAGCTGTTGAGGACACCCTCAAGGATATTCTGGACAACCAGAAGAAGATCCTTAATACTCAGAAAGTGCTTATAGAGGCTGCAGATTCTCATAGGAAAGCTCTCAAGGAGCTTTCTAGGGAGGCTAAGAAGATGAGGAAGACTTGTGCTTCCAAGGAGTTCGTAAAGGAGTTGCGGGTTGAGGTTGGCAGGTTTAAGGTAGATCACTTGCCTTTGGATTTATTGTTACATGACCTTGTGCCAGCAGGCCATCCCCAACCAGAACAGTCCCAGAGGCCTCCCAAGAGGAAGAGGATGATTCCTAGTTCAAATGATGCAATTATCCAGTTGGCAGACCCATTGAGACTTCCTCGAGTCAGCCACAGGATGTTACCCAAGAGCCTGTCCAGGTCCAGGCCCAGGTCCCAGCAGCAGAACCTGGGACTAGTGAAGAGGTGTGATGAATGTCAAAGAGCGGGTGGAATTTCGAAGAAAGATGAGATGCCTCTCAATACCATTCTTGAGGTTGATATTTTTGATGTATGGTCCCGTTTGTTAGCTCGTGTAGGAACACATACATTCTTGTGGTGGTGGACTATGTTTCAAAGTGGGTTGAAGTCATGGCTTTGCCCAACAATGAGGCCCAGAGTGTTGTTGCATTTCTCAAGAAGAGCATTTTTACAAGGTTTGGTACTCCTCGTGCAATCATAAGTGATGGGGTCTCATTTTTGCAATCGAGCTTTTGACACTTTGCTTGCAAAGTATGGTGTCAATCACAAAGTTTCTACTCCCTATCATCCTCAAGCAAGTGATCAAGTTGAAATCTCCAATAGGGAAATCAAGAGCATATTGTCAAAGAAGGTCAATGCTAATAGGACCGATTGGTCAAAGAAGTTGGATGACACTCTATGGGCTTATAGGGCTGCTTACAAGATTCTGATTGGTATGTATCTGTATCGGTTGGCATTTGGGAAAGCTTTCCATCTACCGGTTGAATTAGAGCACAAGGCCATGTGGGCTTTGAGGAAGCTGAATCCTGAATGGGATGTGGCAGTAAATCTTTGTGTGGAGCAGCTTAATGAACTTGATGAATTCTGATTCCATGCCTACTCCAGTTCTTCCTTGTACAAGGACGAGATGAAGTACCTTCATGATAAATATGCTCGTAGCAAGGAGTTCAAAGTGGGTGATTTTGTTCTCTTGTTCAACTCTTGGTTACGTCTGTTTCCGGGAAAGCTTAAGTCAAAATGGAGTGGACCTTTTGAAGTGGTGTGTGTGACCCTTTTGGTGCACTTGATTTAAAGAACAAAAATGGGGAAGTTTTCAGAGTGAATGGGCATCGGGTCAAGCACTACTTGGGAAAATTGATGACAGCCACGTGGTGGCACTTCTTCATCTCAAATGATTTGATGGTAACCTGCATCGTGCCACGATGTTAAATTAGGCGCTTATTGGGAGGCAACATATGTGTTTTTATTCTTGTTTTTCTTTGATTTGATTTTCATTGTAGTGTAGGATTTATTTCTGGACTGACTGGTTGTGATATGCTATAGGATTGTGCTGATGCAATGCAGGAATAAGTTGAAAAATGACTACTCCCTGAAGATTGTCAATGTGGACCACACAGCCATTTTTGCATCCGCAAAGACCTCAATGCGGGGGCAAGAAATAAATGCGGACCGCACTGATGAATGAGCAAAAGTGGAGGTTCTCTGAAGTTTACCACCGCAGCCGCGTTGCATTTTGTGCGGTCCGCAGTGGGTGCCTTGTCTTAGTCCTATGATTTTGAGCAATGCGGACCGAGGTGCCATTTAGTGCGGTCCCCGGTGGGTAGGTGAGATGGGCCCCAGGACCTTTTTCTATAAATAGGACCTGAGGCCCTCCTTTTCAACTTTTCAAACTTTTCACTCTCAAAACTCAAAATTTCACTGTTCATCTTCGTTCTTGTTTATAATTAACTATTAGGAATCATCTATCTTCAGTATTTTGTCACATTTGGTAACATTAACTTCTTTTTAATTGTTTAGTTTTGTTATTTTCTTTAAAGTTTTTTGTTTTTCTTTATTCTTTTAGTAGCTTTCCCGTATTTCTTTCAAGATGGTAGATTAGGTTAGTTAATCGTTGTTTAAATTAGTTTAGGTAGTTAAATGACTATATCTACACTTAGGGACCCTTCAGTAGGTGAAAAATGGACTTCAATTGAACATCTCATAAACCCTAGGTTGGGGCTGCTTTTTGTACTCAGTGCGGACCGTTATGGAATTTGTGCGGTCCGCGGTGCCATTGTGTGGTCCAAAATTCCATTTGGTGCGGAGTGCGATGAACAATGTTTTGCATTTTGATAAGAGAGGATCGCGGCCGCATTGCATTTTGTGCGGTCCGCGATGCCTCAATACGGACCGCAATGGCATTTTGCGTGGTCCGCGGTGCATTTATTCAGAGAGTGGTAGTCTGAACCCCACCTCTGTGTGGACTGCGGTGCCATTTTGTGCAATCCACATTGGCCTTTTCGTGGTTGCATTGCATTTTGTGCGGTCCGCACGCTGCTTATTTAAAAAAACTTTCTGCAACATTTCTTTTGCAACTGTGAATTACATAGTCTTCTGGATACTAACAAGCATGACTGAATTTGTTTGCAGACAATGGTGAAATCAAGAGGCAAGGGTGGTAAACAACCAGGTAGAGGGGAGTCCTCCCGGGGTGGGAAACAAAAGATGATAAAGTTGACTCCCCAGGCCCGTCAAAACATATAGAACACAAGGAAACTCATCAGAGCTGCTGATAGGGCTATTGATTAGTCGGGGAGTGAGTACGAGCCCTCATGGGAGGTATCATCAGATTCCTTGCCAGAGTACATTGGTGACTGGTCGGAGAGAAACAGACTGAGAGACACACCCCCAGCATCTCCCGCTGCCCAAGCTTCAGTTCATGTATCGTCTGAGTCGTCTAAGGGCTCTGCTGAAGGCAGTGGAAATGAGTACTCCACCTCTCCCACAGCTTCATTATCCGGAGAGGATGCATTACAAGAGGAGGGGGAAGAAGCAGAAGGGGGTGAGCCCCAAGTTGGTGGGGTAGATCGGACCAGGAACCTGGAAGCATGGTAAGACCGGTTTGTGAGTGAGGTGGCCTACCACAAATTCAGAGAGTGGTGGCCTGAGAAGAAACTAATACCTGAGCGGAAAATAATCACCCGGGACCTCTTGCCTCACAACCCAAATGTGTTGAGGCAATTCAAAGACAGAACAGGATGGGAATTTTTCGTTGACCATGTGGAGGACGCAGATGAACATCTTGTGAAAGAATTCTACACCAATGTGGCCCACATCAAAAAGGGCACCAAGGTCACAAAGGTGCAGAACTTGAAGGTCAAATTCGATGGCAAGTCCATTAATGATTACTTGGGCTTTGCAGAGGAGGATGAGTCCTTATACTTGGAGAAGATGCAATTGGGTAAACAAGACCGTCCGAGGTTGGCGGAGTACTTGGCAATCGCAGGTACCACTCCCGATTGGCTGACTGTGGGGGTGAAAATATTGAGGAGGAAACTGAACTTCAAGGCCAAGGGGTGGGAAACTTTTGTGTACAGCAGACTAGACCCTACCACCCATGACAACTCACTCCCACTTAACTGGGTAATCTTAGTGGCATTCATCATGGCAGGGTACCCGATCAATGTCGGGAATGTAATGTCCCGTGTCATTTCACAGGTGGTGGATGAGAGTGACAGGTCCTACCCATTCCCCAACTTCCTGATGATGTATTTTGAGGACCACAAGGTGGAGAAGAGGAAATTTGATGTGAAGGTGAAGGCAAAAACACCTTTATCATGGTATAGCCTACAGGGTGATGACAACCCTTAGGGCAAGGGCTCCAAAGGAAAATCCACTACTTCAGCTGGCCAGTCTGAAGAGCCAGTAGTGGTAATGACTAATCAACAGCCTCCCTCTACTTCAGCAGACTTACCCCCTGGTCTATCCACCTCCGCAGATCTTAACATTCCCTCTACCACTGCCTATCCATTGACAGCCCACCATCTGAGCCAGGCCCTCACTAGCATCAACAACTGGATGCAGACAACTACTTCCAAGTTGTCTGTGTTATCTTCTACCATGGCAGCTCAGTCGGCACCTCCACCTCCACAGGTCCCACAGCTGTTGAGGACACCCTCAAGGATATTCTGGACAACCAGAAGAAGATCCTTAATACTCAGAAAGTGCTTACAGAGGCTGCAGATTCTCATAGGAAAGCTCTTAAGGAGCTTGCTAGGGAGGCTAAGAAGATGAGGAAGACTTGTGCTTCCAAGGAGTTCGTAAAGGAGTTGCGGGTTGAGGTTGGCAGGTTTAAGGTAGATCACTTGCCTTTGGATTTATTGTTACATGACCTTGTGCCAGCAGGCCATCCCCAACCAGAACAGTCCCAGAGGCCTCCCAAGAGGAAGAGGATGATTCCTAGTTCAAATGATGCAATTATCCAGTTGGCAGACCCATTGGAGACTTCCTCGAGTCAGCCACAGGATGTTACCCAAGAGCCTGTCCAGGTCCAGGCCCAGGTCCCAGCAGCAGAACCACAGGTCACAGGGAGCCAGTCTCAAGTTCCCAAGCATATTGAGGACCTAGGGACCACTCAGGACCCCATGCAGACAGATGGCCCACAGGGAGTTTCTGTATCCTCTTACCTCTATTTTTAGTGCTTATTTTGTTTAGTTGGCATTGAGGACAATGCCAGCTTTCATTTAAGGAGTAGGCCCTACTTTTATTTGATATGGATGATTGTATATATATGACAGCTTTTAGTATTTCTTTATTTCTTTTTCATCTTTGGTATGTTTATAATTTTAGCACTTCATTACATTTTTTGTACTTTTTACTTTGTGTCTGTATATAAAAGTTATGTTACATTGTATATTTCATCTCCCTTATTGTATATTCGATCAAACCCCCCTCTTGTAAATATTCATTTTACTTTCCGCAATTTTTCTTTCGTAGCTTCTTATTTATGTTCTTAGCTTCTTGTTTTGGATTTTTGCAATAAGCCTTTGGTTTTCTTAATTTCACGGTTCTTTCCAAATGTGGAGTTTGTGTGAACCGGGTGGCTCTTCCCGATGATGGATGGCATGCCTACCTTCTTAAGGGTTTGAGTCTATTTTTATTTTCTTTTTGCTTTTTAGTAGTTAGTGGTTAAGGGTGCCTCAAGCAAAGCGCAGTTGGGCCTAGCACATTTGCCTTTGATCTTATGGTAAAAAACAAATCGTTGTGTATAGGATGGTAAAAGTTGTGACCTTGAGACTCTTGTGTTGGCCGATAATCATCAAGTGATTTTTCGGGACCATTATGTGCTCAAATCTTATCTAAGGTTGTTGTGATCCCCCGACTCTGTGTCTTTAGTGATCCCATAGCTTGTGTGGTGAGAAATTGCATTGCAAGTCCAAGTCCCGATCCATTGGTCTAGAACTTGCCCTGAATGTTTGTCGAGGCGAAATCCTAAGTGTAGTTTGACTTGAGGCATGATTATAGGATCTCCTTGATCCAAATGATAGTGTGAACACTTCCATAGCCTACCAATGATAAAATCCCTAGTCAACCCTTTTGAGCCTTAGACCTTTTTCCTTCAATAACCATAATACAAGCCTTTACCCGTTCTAAAAGATACCCTCTCTTGGCACCCGATCTTCCCTTAGCACATGGAAAAAGCATTGGTTTGGAGGGAGAGATGAAGATTGTAACAAAGTGGTAAAAAGGCACAAAATGGAGAAAAGAAAAGGCAATGAAAAAGAAAGAAAAGCAAAAAGACAAAAAGAATGTTCAATATAGAAATGAATCAAAGGGATTCAAGAAAAGCAAAGAATGAAAGGTGTGGAAAGTTGAGAAAGGAGAAAAGATTTGAAAAGAACAAGAAAGAGTGACAGTGTGTCTCTCTAACTCCTTAGAAAGAAGTGAAATGACTTAAAAAATCAAGTAAATGTGTGCCAAAATGAAACAAAAGAAGTGCTTAAGGGAAGATGGAACCTACTTAGACCAAACATTTCCTACCCTGAACCAAAAGCCTTCACTATGACTTCACAAAAGGCCTATATGATCTCTAGTTGAATAAAGCTTACATTAGTGGTGACTCACATAAGGGGCAAGCATATGGTACTTAGAGCCAGACTTGTGACTTTTCCTTGAGAGAGATGAGTGTATTTTCATTAACCTCGTTCTGAGTGCCACTATCCTAAAGGTGAGGTTTGCTTAGGGAGAATTGAGGATATGTGAGTTTGGGTTCCATAATGACCAAAGTAATAGAAAGAGTTCTTTGATGTGTTGAGTCAACTCTTGATGCTCTTGTGTCTCACTTAATCCATGGTGTTTAAAAGAGTAAATGTTGTTAATGATTTATCTATATTGAGGGCAATTGTTAGCCCCAATTGATGCTAGATAAGGTCACTTTAGGACAACTGAATTTTCTTGGATTTTCTCTTAAGGGGTGGGTCTTATTTTGTTTGTTTGAGGACAAGCAAAAACTTAAGTTTGGGGGAGTTGATAACTAGGAAATATGATGCATTGTACACTTCTTGTTGCTTAAGTTTTGATTAGAAATGTGTACAAAATAGTCCCAAAGGCTCACAAGTTGTGCTTGATTGCAAGTTTGATCAACAAGGTGACAAGGTGTCAAAAACCAACTCAAAAGGAGTGAAACTTGTACAAGTACCAAGATAAGACAAAGCTCAGTCAAACAAGGCCAGTGCGGCCACACACCATTCTGTGCGGTCCGCACAAGTGAAGTTCAAAGAGGTTGCTTTTCATGCCAAATGGCAATGCGGCTGCAAAGGGTTTTGTGCGGTTCGCATTGAGTTCACTGCGGCCACACTCGATTTCATGCGGTCCGTAGAGCCAACGTTCAGAGAGGTGGTGTTTTGGAGGTTGAAGCTCAACGCGGTCCGCAGTCCTTTTTGTGCGGACCGCCATATAAGCCATCTTGGCCGCACTCGATTTTGTGCGGTTCGCATTGCCCAAGTTCAGAGAGCTAATTATTCAAGCTCAGAGCCTTAATGCGGCTACACTCGATTTTGTGCGGTCCGCACTAGCCCCGCAGGGGTATTTTTGTCCAGAATATTTAGCCTAGTATAAATAGATTCTTTTCCCATTTTTAGGTCATCAGATAGTTTTGTACTGAGAGCTGCGCTTGTGACTTTGTTCCTTTTACCTATTTTGAGTAATTTTAGCTTGATTTGAACACTGAATCTTCAAGTTTAATTTAGCAATTAATTATTACGGGTTTTTCTTCATCTATTCCTTTGTTTTCTTCTCAAATTATAAGTAGCTAAACCCATCAGCTAGGGTTGTGGCTCAACCTTAGTGTGGGTAATTGATGGGTCTTGTGTTTTGATGCTTGATTATCTATGGGTGTTTGATATTTGGGCTAATTTAGGGTTTTAATTTGGATTAGTGGTTGCAAACACTAGTTTATGCCTAGTAGATTTTGGCACTTCCTAAGAAAGAGAGCCTAAGTCCATGAAATTAGTCCAACAAGGAATTATGGCGTACTCAAGAAATTGATAGCCATAATTAAAGGGTTAAACCTAGAGATAGTAATACTCAACTTGAACCTTGATTGCTTGTGCAAATTTGCATACCTAATTGGTCTTGAGAAAGTCAATTCAGGCAAAATCACTCGAACTACCGAGAGGTATAGAGTGGGTAGAATCGTGCAATGGTTATACCATACTCCTCAAATGTGACAATCTAGCTTTAGACTCAAGAATCCGTCAATTGACCACATAGGTGAAAGTCATTACCCTAGTGCCTTTTAATCATTTGAACAACTTGCAATAGTTTAAGCCTTAGCTTTATTTAGTTTAATTGAGCATTGTAGTTTTATAAAATTAGAATTATAAATCAAACCAAAAATGTGTAGAAGTGCAATTAAGAGCAACTACACAACTCTCATCTTGATAGACACACAACTCCAATATCTAGCTCCCTTTGGAAATCGATCCCGACCTTACTCGGGTAAAAGTTGCTTCGACCTCTGTCGCTACTCAATAGTAGTGCAGGGTTGGCCTCGATCAATGGCGCCTATCATATTACTAGGAAAGCCAACCCAAACCATTAACTACAATAATTTCCTTTTATAAAACCATTTTCTAACACGGGTTTAAATACCAAATTTCCAAAATAAGAATTTAGCACACAATTACATATGTGGAAGTCAAATAAACATGAAAACTACACAGCCCCAAATATCTGGTGTCACGAGTCTAGAGCCTCTACTACATAACTAACTGTCTGATATAACAAAAGTCTAGAAAAATGTGGAAAAGAACACGATAAGAAGGAGAAAATAGGGCTGCGGACGCCATGCAGCGAAATCTCCGGCAACCCTTGGATCAGCTGAGGACCCTCACTCTGCCACTCGGGCACCTGGATCTACACACAAGGTGCAGGGAGTAACTTGAGTACGTCAACTCAGTAAGTAACTAAAGTAAATAAGGTCTGAAAGTAGTGTCCAGGTAGTTTTAGGTCTACACCATGCTTTGTTGACACCGTTATTTAATTATGCTTACTAATTTCCTTGAATAGAGTTGATATTGAGGATTTCAAGATTTTAAAACTTTCTAGCTGAATTTCTTGTTTTGGAAAGAATTGAGGGATATCATGATAACTTGAGAAATCGATGTTCAATCGCGTCGCAAGTATATTTCGCGAGCAGGATAAATTTTTACTACTCTCATAAGAGCGGGTTGTTCGCCTCGGCAGTTTAATAGATGCATCTATGGTTCGTGTCGTTTGACCCTGGGCAGTGTACATGGTACATGTTGTTTATGTACTAACGCTACACTTCTACACTAAATGTGTAGGATCTGAGGCAAGTGCATTTGGATATCAGTCTGGCACGTATCCTTGACTACTACGAGACTTCGCGGTGAGCTGCCCTCTGAGCCCGTTCAGCAGTAGCCGAAGTCTTTCTTTTGCTTGTATTTTCTGTCTATTTCACTTCAAATAGTAGTGTAGTATTCTTTTGTATATTCTACTAGTAGCTCATATATTTATGACACCAGGTCTTGCAGATTCATGCTAGTAGACACTTGATGGTTTTAGGTTATTTTACTTATCTCACTTTATAAATCTTGATCTCTCATTTTTATTAAATTCTAACTTCTTATTTATGCACAAACTAAAAATCAACTATTTCAAATCTTTTAAAGAGAGGATCACAGTGTTAGTTCACTATAGGCTTGCCTAGCGGTAACGTTGGGCACCATCACGGCCTATAGGAGAAATTTGGGTAGTGACAAAATGGTATCAGAGCACTAGGTTCACATAGGTCTCACAAGTTATGAGCAGGCCTATTAAAGTCTTACGGATCGGTGCGAAGACGTATGTACTTATCTTCGAGAGGCTATAGGGTGTTAGGAAACTACTCTTTCTTCATATCCTATCGTGCAATTGATGTTATACTAAGTGTCTTTCTCTTATTCTATCACAAATGGTGAGAACGCGCATGGCGGATGTTCACGACCCGGGAGAAGCTGCTTCCTCTATTGCTAGAGGCCGAGGCATAGGCCGAGGGAGGGCACCAGCCTGAGGTATGGGACGGGGACGACCTAGAGTAGCCCCAGCTATACCACCAGTGGATCCAGTAGAGGATACCATGATTGAGGAGCAGGGCGAGATGCCCGCAGCAGAGCCAGCCCCGGTGGATTTCATGTCCGCACTGGGATTTTAGGAAGTCATGGGCCATATGTTGCGGTTCACGGACACCATGACTCAAGCTGGCTTATTTCCAGCAGAGCCATCCATATCCCAGGTGGGAGAGGGAGCACAGAACCCTACTAATCAAGCTCCTGGTCATGCAGGTGATGTATATTAGACCCCAGGCGCACTACCCGTGGGCGGAGCCCAACCAGTGGCAGCAGTCGTACTTGAGCCTAGACTAGCTGCGACCAGAGAGTTATAGAAGCTATTGGACAGATGGAATAGGCTACATCCTCCTGTCTTCAGAGGTTAGCGGTATGAGGATACCTAGGACTTCATTGATTGGTACAGGTACATACTGCACAACATGAGTTTATTAGAGTCCACGGGGTGGATTTCACTACTTTTTAGCTGGAGGACAGGGCCCATAGATGGTGGCAGTCACATCTTTTCGGTAAACCAGCATGTTCTCCTCCAACTTGGGATTAGTTTACATGCCTTTTCTTGGATAGGTATATTCCACACTCCTATAGGGAAGAGTTGTGGTTTCAGTTTGAGCAGCTCCAGCAGGCTCAGATATTAGTAACTGATTATGAGGCGAGATTCTCTAAGTTGTCTCGCCATGCACTTATGACACTTCCTACTGACACAGAGAGAGTACAGAGGTTAGTTGCAGGGTTGCACTCCAGTATTTAGGCCATTATGGCCCAGAAGGTTAAGATAGGGACTTCTTACCAGCTAGTAGTGGAGATAGCCTAAAGGATTTAGGGTTACCGTCAGCGAGGTAGAGAGCAGATGCAGCGAGACAAGTGGTTCTGTTATTCCAGAGAGTTTAGATATGCCCCGGCTGGGGGAAGAGGTTAGTTTGGGAGAGGTCAGCCTAGCAGGCCCACATATCCATCACCGCAACCTCCTTGGGCGGCTCTAGTGCGACCTTATTTCAGTGTCATGCCAGAGAGTTCATACCACCCACCAGTTTTTCAGGGTTCTTCCAATGGGTATTCAGGCTATCAGAGTCAGACTTTAGGGTAGTAGTCTATTGTATCGAGAGGTTGTTGTGAGTGTGGGGATCCGGGACACATGAAGAAGTTTTGTCCCAGACTTTAGTGTAAGGCAGTACGGCAGGGTAATCAACCTATGATTACAACACCAGTCGTCTGACCGCCTAGAGGCAGAGGGCAGGCGGGTAGGGGACGTCCTAGAGGTAGAGCCCAGGCAGGGGAAGGTCAGCCAGCTACTGTTCAGTCACGCGGAGGCCAGCCAGTCGGCACTCCAGCTAGGTTTTATACTTTACTGGCCAGACCAGATGCAGTGGCCTCAGATGCCATGATCACAAGTATTTTTTCAATATGCGGTAGAGATGCTTCAGTATTATTTGATCTAGGGTCTACCTATTCATATGTGTCATCTCTATTTTCTCATTTCCTAGATGTTTCTCATGAGTCCTTGGGCACTAATGTTTATGTTTCCACTCCTATGGGTGATTCAGTTATTGTAGATCGGATCTACCGGTCCTATGTGGTTATATATTGTGGTTATGAGACTAGAGAGGATCCTTTGTTTCTTGATATGACCAACTTTGAGGTCATCCTGGGCATGGGCTGGTTATCTCTATAAGATGCCAACCTTGATTGCCATGCCAAGATTGTTACCATGGCGATGCCAAATTTGCCTAGATTGGAGTAGAATGGGTCATCTGTCAGTGCACCTAACCGGGTTATCTCTTTTTTGAAGGCTCAATATATGGTTGAGAAGGGTTGTTTGGCTTATATAGCTTATATTCGGGATACTACCGCAAAGACTCCGACGATTGACTCAGTACCTATAGTCCGGGAGTTCTCCGATATGTTTCCTTCTGATCTTCCAAGCATGCCACCAGATTGTGATATCGATTTTTGTATCAATTTAGCTCCAGGTACCTAGCCTATATCTATCCCATTATACCGTATAGCTCCAAAAGAGTTGAAGGAACAGCTTGAGGAGTTGCTAGCAAAGGGGTTTGTCAGACCAAGTGTATCACCTTGGGGTACACCAGTGTTGTTTGTGAAGAAGAAAGATGGGACAATGCAGATGTGCATTGATTACCGCCAGTTGAACAAATTTGCTATTAAGAAGAAGTACCTATTATCGCGTATTGATGATTTGTTTGTCCAGTTGCAGGGTGACACGGTATTCTCTAAAATCGACTTGAGATCGGGGTACCATCAATTGAAGATTCGGGATTCGGATGTTCCAAATACTGTTTTTCGGACTAGATATGGCCATTATGAGTTTCTAGTGATATCCTTCGACTTAACTAATGCCTCAGCGGCATTTATGGATTTGAGAACCAAATGTTCAGGCGATATATTGATTCATTTGTCATTGTCTTCATTGATGGCATTTTGATCTACTCGCGTAGCATAGAGGAGAACGAGCAGCATTTGAGAGTGGTGCGTCAGACCTTGCGGGAATGGAAGATATATGTTAAGTTATCCAAATGTGAGTTTTGGCAGGATTTTGTAGCATTCTTGGGGCATGTTGTATCAGGCGAGGGTATTAAGGTGGATCAAAGAAGATTGAGGTAGTTCAAAGTTGGCCTCGTCCTACTATGGCAAATGAGATCAAGAGCTTCTTGGGGTTTGTAGGTTATTATCACTGGTTTGTGGAGGGATTCACATCCATTGCAGCACATTTGACTAGATTGACTCAGAAGGGCGCTTGGTTCTGTTAGTCCGATGATTGCAAGGCAAGCTTTCAGAAGCTCAAGACAACTTTGACTACTGCATTGGTCCTAGTGTTTCCTTCTGGTTCGGGGATGGGGATCATGAGGTTTGGGAAGAAGGGCAAGTTGAGCCCAACGTTTATAGGTCTATTAGAGGTGTTGAGACGAGTTGGAGAGGTTGCTTATGAGCTTGTTTTGCCTCCTAGTCTATCGGGAGTTCTTCCGGTTTTCCACGTGTCTACGCTCCGGAGGTATCAGCACAATTCAGCTAGATGATAGCCGGGGTTATAAGGTGGAGCCAATTGCCACAGTTTATAGGCAAGTTCGCCAATTGAGGTCCATGAGGATTTCTGCGATAAAGGTTTAGTAGAGGGACCAACCAGTCGAGGAGGCGACTTGGGAGTCCAAGAAGGACATGCGGAGCAGATATCCACACTTATTAAACACTCCATGTATGATTCTAGACCCATTCGAGGATGAACGTTTGTTTAAGATGTGGAGAATGTAACGACCCGACCGGTCGTTTTGCCCTTTAGAACCCCTTTTTCCTAAATAAGGCTCCTCGTATGTGATTTTACTATTTTATAACTTGCGAGGATGGTTAGTTTGGGATATGGAAGAGTTCGGGTTGAAATCTGAACACTTGGTTCCATGGTTTAGCCTTAAAAGGATAAGTTTGACTTCGGTCAATATTTTGAGTAAACAACCTCGGAATCAGGATTTGATGGTTCCAATAGTTCATATAATGATTTCGGACTTAGGCGTATGTTTTTATCAGGTTTTGGATGACCAAGGAACGTTACGACGCCTAATAGTGAAAGTTGGCTCTTTGAAGGTTTTAAAGTTCTTTAAATTTGGTTTGGAGTAGGTTTTTGTACTATCGATATCAGATTGGGATTCTAAGCCTGGGAATAGCTCCGTAGGGTGATTCTGGACTTGGGAGCACGACCGGATATGGATTTGGAGGTCCGTAGGTCATTTCGGGGTCATTTAGCAAATTTAGAAATTTGAAGAATTTTGAGAAGTTTGACCGGGAGTGGACTTTTTGATATCGGGTTCGGATTCTGATTTCGAAAGTTGGAGTAGGTCCGTAATGTCATTTAAGACTTGCACGTAAAATTCAGTGTCATTCCGAGTAGTTTAAGCATGTTTCGACACGTTCGGAGCAAGTTGAAGAACTTGAAGTTCATATTTTTTATTCAATTGGTTTGGGGTGTGATTCTTAATTTTGATGTCGTTTTGTGCATTTTGAGAGTTCGAGTGAGTCCATTTTGTAATTTTAAACTTGTTGGTATGTTCGGGCGGGGCCCTGGGGTCCCCAGGAGTTAAACAGACGAGGCTCGAATCAAGTTTGGAATTGAAGGAAAATGTTGAAGACTTCAGCTTCTGGTGCGATCGCATCTACGCTTGGTGAGCCGCGGGTGTGAGAAACGAGCCGCAGAAGCGGACTAGCCAAGGCTGCCCAGGACCACAGAAGCGAACAATTTTGTGCACCTGCAAACGCGCAGGTGCAATGGTAGTAACCGCAGAAGAAGCAAGGTACGCAGGCGCGAGAAAATGGTCGCAGCAACGATTGCGCAGGAGCTGCCCTAGCTCTGTAGCTGCTGGAAACGCTAGGCAGTGAGGTTGTTTAAATCGGGGTTTGAGCATTTTTGCTCATTTCGTTACTTCTTGGGGCGGTTTTGGAGCTGGTAAGAGAGGAATTTTCACCATTTATTTAGAGTAAGTAATTTCTATCTATTATGAGTTAAATACATAGTCTATGAGTAGATTTAACATGAAAATTATGGGCTTAGGCGAAAACCAAGATTTTTGATAAAAATGGGATTTAACCACGAAAATAATTATGGAATTTAGTGGAAATCATATGTATGAGTTCATGAGGTTATGGGTAACAACTTTATTCTAAAATTTCCGAAATCCGAGCATGTGGGCCTAGGGGTGAATTTTAGGAATTCTTCAATTGGGGTTGGGTAATCACTTTGATAATTAGGATATGAACTTTTGAGCATGTATTGGCTATTTTATATAACATTTTACTAGTTTCAAGTCGTTTGGCACTGAATTGGGGGTTTAAGCATAATCTTGGAGCGGAAAGTAGGCTTTGAGACTAGGTAAATCTCTTTTCTAACATTGTAATAGAGAATTAACTCTAGAGGTGAATTTATTAATATGTGCTTCTATTTTTAGGGGCTATGTACGCACGAGGTGACACGAGTCCGTACGTAGCTACTAATGATGCTTATGTCCGGTAGTTTTAATCTGCACCAAAATTTGTTGACACCGTTATTTGATTATGCTTACTAATTTCCTTAAATCTAGTTGAGATTGAGTATTTCAAGATTTTAAAAGTTCCTATTTTAATTTCTTGTTTTGGAAAGATTGCGGGATATTATGATAACTTGAGAAATCTATGTTAAATCGTGTAGCCGCGAGAGGGGTAAATTTTCAATACTCCCATGAGAGTGGGTTGTTTGCCTCGCCGGGTTAATAGATGCATCTATGGTTCGTATCGTTCGACCCTCGGCAGTGCACATGGTATATGTACATGTATTTTGGATCGGGCCGTACGTCCTCGGCATAATTCATGCATAATAATACTAGAAGCCCAATTCTATTTGATATTGTTTCATTGGCTTGAGAGGTAAATGGTTAAATGAGGGAAATTGATTTGGTACTTACTATCAGTGAAAGGATTGTTTTTTTATTTCTTGCTTCCGAGTTCTGTTGTCATTATATATCCCATGTTTAATTAGAATTTTATATATTCTATTATTTGTCCATAGTCAGTGTCGAAGTCGATCCCTCGTTAGTACTTCTCCGAGGTTAGATTAGGTATTTACTGGGTACATGTTGTTTATGTACTCACGCTATATTTATGCATTAAATGTGCATGATTTGAGGTAGGTGCATCTGGATATCAGCCCAGCTTGCATCCTTGACTACTACGAGACTTCACAGTGAGCTGCCCTCTGATCTTGTTCTGCAGCAGCCGAAGTCTTTCTTCTTCTTGTATCTTCTGTATATTTCACTTCAGACAGCAGTGTAGTATTCTTTTGTATATTCTGCTAGTAGCTCATACACTTGTGACACCAGGTCTTGGAGATTCATGCGAGTAGACACTTGATGGTTTTGGGTTATTTTACTTATCTCACTTGCTTTAAAAATCTTGATCTCTTATTTTTTTAAATGCTTACTTTTTATTTATGCACAAACTAAAAACAACTATTTCAAATCTTTTAAAGAAAGAATCACAGAGTTAGTTCACTGTAGGCTTGCGCAGCGGTAACATTGGGCGCCATCATGGTCTATAGGAGAAATTTGGGTCGTGACACGTATTTTTCTCCATGGAGTAATTTTCTTTCATTTGGGATAAGTGGAGAAGCTTGATATATTATTATAATAAAAATTTTGATCTTTTTATTATTCTTGAGAGAGAGAACTTCCTTGTTAATTTTCACATCAAGAGTAATGAATATATATTAGTCAACTTTATTATATCTACATATTAAATATTATAATATTCCTTGTATTAATCTTTTCTATCGAAGAAGCAATAATAAAATAGGGATAGTTATAGCTAGATATGTCTGTGTGATAATGTGAAGTAATTATAATTTATTTAAAATTCTTTATTTTGATTTCTTGAGTTTTCATTCGAAAGAAGAAAATCAGTTAGCCAAGTTAGAGAATTTAGCTAAAGCTAATCGAAAGAGGCTTTATGTTTATATAATGTACTCATTTGAGATAAGCTATTTTCTATGTCAATACTATGAGTCTTTTGTTTTATTATGCTAATCGAAAGAGACAAAATTAAATGAAAGATATGTGGTAGAAATATTATTTGTTAATCGAAAGAAAATAAAACTTTCTAAAACTCCATTATAATTAATCTTATATCAAGTGGATGCACAAAATCTCAACTCCTTTAACTTACAAATCAAAAGTAATTGTTCTTGTTTTCAAGTAGATTATAAATAAACTCTTTTCACCGAATAGACTCTCTTAAATAGTAGGATGGATAATATGAATTTGTAGCATAGATTCTTCAATATCTGTAGATGATATCATAAATTATACTATAATTTGACAAGTACGAGCAAGAAAATCATATACATAATGTGCTCGTCAGGCTGCTTTGTTAGAAGGGAACCAGGTGCATGCTATAGTTCGGAAAACTGGTTTTGGTGCCAATCTTTATGTGGCTTCCTCTCTTGAGACTTATATGCAAAATTTGGATGTATTAACGAAGCCTATATTGTGTTTTCAAACGCTAAGGTGTAAAATGTTGTATTATGGAATTCAATGATTTCTGGCTTTGCCAGAAATGCGCAGACTTTAGAGGCTATGACATTGTTTGAGAAAATGCAGTTAGCTGGACTTTACCCAACTGAAGTGACTTATGTGTCGGCAGAGGCAACCCGATGAATTTTGTGGCCTAAATCCAAACTTTATGAGGGGCTTAACTTTTAAATTTTTTATTATTATTATTTATTTAAAGTCTATTTTTGTTTAGCTTTTCTTAGATACAAAGTTATTTAACTTTCTTATAATCAATAACTCCTAATAAGAATTTCTCGATTGATATAATAGCTAATCCACTTAATCTTTTTTGTAGCTTTGTTATTCTTAGGTAAGATTTTATCAATTATAATTTTGAAAACTTCTTTCCGCTGAAGCAATAGTAAATTGAGTTATGAACATTATTCTATAAGCAATTTAGGCATTTGTTAAAGAATTAAATCTTTTTATTTGATTAAGTGTATCAATTAAACTATTATCTTCTAATTGTACTATTTTTCTTGATACTTTTAATTTAGAAAATAAGTCTAAATCATCAATATCTAATTGGTTATTATGCTTTAAGGAACATTCACGATTAAGGCAATATTTTTTCAAATTTCCAACATCTAGTGATTTTAGTTTTTACTGCCAAATAGAAAATCAAAAATATTTTCATATATTTCGAATTGTTCAAATCTATTTTAAAGTGAAACAAATAACCTTGTCTATTATGTATAAAAGTAATCAACTCTAAAGGACTCTGCGAAAGATTTTGAAATTACATTATCAATATTTGCATCAAATTGTTACTTCCTATATATCACACGTTTCTTACGAAATTTGGGTTCGATATTTATTTCAAGTGCAATTTCCTTAGTAGAAGTCATAGTAATTGCAAATCCTTCTTCTCTAATTTGTTAGAAAGAAATCAAACTTTTTCATTTTACATAACTCTTTTTTAAACTTATACATAATCTATTATGGTGTAACAAAAAATGAGGCCCCCACAAATATGGAGCCTAAAACGATTGTTTTACTTGCTTTATGGAAGGGCCGCCCTTGTGTGTCGGTTATATCTGCTTATGTCCATATGGGTTTGGTTGACAAAGGTCAGGTATATTTTGACAAGATGAAGAAAGAGCATAACTAATCTCCCAATGTCTATCATTATTCATGTATGGTTGATATTCTTGGTAGAAAAGTCCTGGTTGAAGAAGCTAAGGATTTCATAGAAAATATGCCCTTTGCTGCAACTCCTTCGATGTGGGGTTTTGTTTGGGTTTCTTGTTGGGATATACTATTAACCATGCGGTTTAGACATAGCATTGTATTTTATTTTTTATGAAACAATTATTTGTTTAATTTATTCAATTCAATAAAGTACTATTTTAAATAGATCATTTGTTACATGTGTGTCCTTTAGTTATGTAGTAGACAATTTAGTGTATGGAGTCTTAACTCATGCACAGAAGATTAAATTAACGGTTCTCATAATTAATAAATCATATTCACAATCAAAGATATTATTGGACAAAATATCTTGATGATTGTAGCACAAGATTAAAGTATAATTTGTCTTGATTATGGGAGTGGTTTTACTCCGACTTCTTGTGCTAGTATATTGTCACGACCCCAAATACCCGGTTGTGATGGAGCCTATCACATTACTAGGCAAGCCAACCCAAACCATTAACTACAACAATTTCATTTTATAAAACTATTTTCTAACACAGGTTTAAATATCAAATTTCCAAAATAAGCGTTTAACACACAATTACATATGCGGAAGTCAAATAAACATGAAAACTACACAGCCCCAAATAACTGGTGTCACAAGTCTAGAGCCTCTACTACATAACTGACTGTCTGATACAACAAAAATCTAGAAAAATGCAAAAAAGAACAGGATAAGAAGGAGAAAACAGGGTTGTGGACGCCATACAGCTACCTTGAAATCTCCGGCAACCTCTGGATCAGTTGAGGACCCTCACTCTGCCACTCGGGCACCTAGATCTGCACACAAGGTGCATGGAGTAACGTAAGTACGCCAACTCAGTAAGTAACTAAAGTAAATAAGGTCTGAAAGCAGTGACGAGCAGCTAAAAATTATATAACTGAATAAACAACAGGATAACAAATCCATTTCAGAGTTTAAAACCAGTTTCGTCGTAAAATTATCAACTTCCGTTTAAAAACTTGAAATCATATACTTAGCAATTTTTTTCCAACAAAGGCTATTTTTAAAAGAAGAGTGAAATCAATGAAAATATCATAATTGGGCCCCTCGGACAAGGTATCACTCAGAACATGGCCTCTCGGTGTCACGACCCCTACCCCAGTCATGATGGCGCCCAACACACTGCTAGGCAAGCCCGACCATTCAACAACATCATCCCAAATTCTTATTCAGATTATAGATAAATATCACAGAAAATTTACTAAGTCATCACTCTCAAGTGTATAATTAATAATAAAACCTGCGGAAATTCAACTAAAATTCCACACCATAGCCCAATAGAATCTGGTGTCACGAATATGAGCCTCTAATACAGAATATCCACCTATTACAAGTCTGTCTAGGAAAAATGCGGAATAAAAGATAGAGATAGAGGGGAGAGATCAAGGCTGCGAACGTCATGTAGCTACCTCAATACTCCTGGATACTGCTGCTCAGCTAAACAAATCCCCACTCAGCCTGTGGTGTACCTGGATCTGCACGCAAGGTGCAGGGAGTAATGTAAGTACTCCGACCCAGTGAGTAATAAACATAAATAAAAGCTGAGAATAAGAAATCGTGGAAAAATACAAAGTAAACTATAATTGGCAGTTTAGAACAACAAATAGTGAAGCAACAAGTCAATTAAATCAGAGTACCAAATACTGAGATAGGTATAACAGATAAAAACAAATGCATGAGTGCAATGCAATGCAATGCATATGATGGTACTCTCTAGTACCCACTGCAGCGTGCAGCCCGAGTCATCCATTTTATTTATCGTCGACGGCACTCACTGGGGGTGTGTACAAACTCCGGAGGGGATCCTACAGCCCAAGCTAAATATCAAGCCATCTAGTGGCATCAAAATCTAGGCCCTCGGCCTCATATCAATCTCAGTATAATCACCCAGGCTCTCGGCCTCAATATCAATATAACACTGCTGCGGCGCGCCGCCCGATCCATGCTCATTCCAGAAATCATCATAAGCCCCTTGGGTATTTGTAAAACAGTAGTTCTCAGCCCGAAATATCATTTAGAAATATCATTTAAGTTTTCAAATCTTAGAAAGATGGCTGAGTTTGCAAAACAGTATTTAAAACCTTGGACTGAGGTCAAATGATATGCAAAATATGCGAAAACAGTGATGTCAATCCCTGAAGGATTCAAATAATTGGCAAGAAGCCTACAATTGGAAACATGACTGAGGATATAAATTCATTAACAAAATAAGTGAGGAAAACCAGTCAAAAATCCCCTAAGGGTTTTATAGGTCGGCACTAGGCCCCAAGCATGACAACAAGCCCAATTCACAATAATAAAGTATACGTCTCAACTAAAAATATAGTAAAATATCTCTAGGGACGGACCAAGTCACAATCCCCAACGGTTCCCCACGCCCGTTATCCGGCGTGCAAGTCATCTCAATATAGCGTTACGATGTGAAATTCCGAGGTTTCAAACCCTCAGGACATCATTTACATCAATTACTCACCTCGAACTGGCTAATTCTCTAGCTCACGACGCCTTTGCCCCTTGAATTGGCCTCCACACTCGTAGAATCTATCCAAAATCAGAACGAATACGTCACAATATGCCAAGGGAACAAAGCCCAAGCGAAAACATTCAAAATATCAAAAATCTCGAAATTAGCAAAACCCGAGTCCCGGGCCCACGTCTCGGAATCGGGTAAAATTTACATTTTCAGAATCCTCATAGTTACATTTTCAGAATTCTCATACCCTCACTAGTCTAATCGTACCAAAATTATCCAATTCCGATACCATTTGGTCCTTCAAATCATCATTTTACATTTTTGAAAGGTTCCATAATTTTCTTCCCAAATTTCATCTCAAATCACGAATTAAATGATGAATTCAGTGATAGATTCATGTACATAGATTCATGTACTCTAACCAAATCTGAGTTAGAATCACTTACCCCGACCAATTTCTTGAAAAACCTTCAAAAAATCGCCAAAATCCGATCTCTCTAGGTCAAAATATCAAATAAAACCTAAAACCTCGTATTTATAGAGTACCCCTCGGATTCCGACACCGCTGACCGCACAAAAATGACCGCGGTCCGCGCAAAACCAGAGGGGTCCGCGCAAAAACGACCGCGGCCGCGCAGGTCTTGCTCTGCAGGGACTGGCTTTAGTATTTTGGCCATAACTTTCGCTACAGATGTCCAAATTGCAATATCTTTACCTTTCTGGAAACTAGACACAAAGGGCTACAACTTGCGTTTTTGAATCACCTCACAATTCCTTGTGGATCAAAGGATATGAGCTTCCTAAGTAGGACCAGCAACCTGCAGTCTTCAGTGACCGCGGCCGCGGCCACTTTGAAGCGATCAGCGCACCCAGCGCGAAAAGGAGCGCGGTCCGCGCCACAACTGCTGCCCCCTCCATTTTCTAAGTTCTGGGATGTCCGTACTCACCCGAAACACACCCGAGGCCCCCGGGACCTCAACCAAAAGCACCAACGCATCCTAAATATTATTCAACCTCGTTCCAATCATCAAAACACCTCGACTAACACCAAAAATCATCAAATCACATCGAATTCAAGCCTATGAATCTCAAGAACTTCCAAAATCCATTTTTGATGAAAAACCCAACCAAACCACGTCCGAATGACCTCAAATTTTGCAGACAAGTCCAAAATGACATAACGAAGTTACAGAAACTCTCGGAATTCCATTACGACCCTCGGATCAAAATCTCACCTATCAACGGGAATTCGCCAAAATACTAACTTTTGCCAATTCAAGCCTAATTCTACACCGTACCTCCAAAACCACTTCCGATCACTCTCCTAAGTCACAAATCACCTCCCGAATCTAACCGAACCATCGGAACTCACATCCGAACCCTCTAACACATAAGTCAACATATGGTTGACTTTTCCAACTTAAGTCTTCTTAAAAGAGACTAAGTGTCTTATTTCTTATTAAAACTAATCCGATTTAACTCTAACACACCGAATACCGATAACGAAACATGAAGAAGCATAAAATGGGGGAAACGGGCGGTAACTCACGTGACGACGGGTCGGGTCGTCACATATTCCCCAACTTAAACAAACGCTCGTCCTCGAGCATACCCAGAGTTGTCCTAGAAGCCAACCGAAAGCTGAATGACCTTATCGAGCATAAACCCGTGGGTAATCCCACACTACCCTATCTCGCATAGGTCCGATAACATAACATAGCTGAAATTTCACAATCCATCTAGTCCATAAACCATAGAACCACACTGCACCTTCCGAAATCATACACAAGATTAGAACTTCACATCCATACTCAGAATAAGCCCGAACCAGCTGTAATAACCCATACCTGCAACATCAGGTGCAATTATCTGATATACCACATAACTCAGACACTTGGAACGATAATTTCTATTCATAGTAGCTGCACATAATAATTGAATATCGATAGTAAACCTCTTAACAACTAAAGCCTCATTTCAACACTTTCACATACTACCAATGATAAAGGAAACACGCAATAAATCATAACCATTTCCTATGTCAACCATTCATGAAGTCATTTCTCTCCTAGACCATAGCAAATTTTGAACGAACCTCAATATTTACCCATCACACATACTGAAATCGAATCCGTTCGCATTCATTAATGATTTCAACGATCTCTTCTGACTAAACACACTACTCAGGTGACATGACACATCAATACATGCCTAAGACACAACTTGTATAATATGTGCACTGATATGAAATGGTCTGAACATACTCAATTCATGAAAATGACTCAACTGAGAGAGTTGTACCTCAAATTCACCAGTACTGCCACAACACAAGGCTGAGACCATGTCTCACATCATAGAAACAGGGCACACAAATTTGACCTCAATATCATGTTTCCACACAGCTTTGCTGCAACGCGCGATCCTATCCAAATACTACTCCACATGAAACACCTCAAGTCACTATGCTTGAAATCGACAACCATGCTCAATTGATGTCTGGATCCAAAGCAAATCATTACACCCATGGTGAAACAAATAACACACACCACGCAAACCTGATAGAACATAACTGGTATGTTTTCCCCCGAGCAACACCCAATTACTCATCCCGCTCGACTTCCACTACTACAACTCCTATCGGAGCCAGACGATCCGATGCCCGGCACCAAATTAATACCGAAATCAACAACCTCGCCCGGCGACATGCCTAGCCATATGAAACTCATCTGAAAAGTCCCCCAACACTGGAACTGAATTAATCATAGCAACCTTTGCACTGACATCCATCACAAATGCCCAATTAAGAAAGCAATCCTTCCCAACCGTCCGCTGGTCCTTTGAAATATAAACCACTCTGCTAGAACATAATCCAATGCACTTCATCACTCAACCCGTGGCATTTTCAGTATTGCCCGTAGCGCAATAGTTCAGAATCACTCAACACTAAGACAACCAGTCTGAATTCCGACATCACATCCAAAATCTGACATACCGGCAAACAAAGATCCACTCGAGCCTCCAAATCTCGATTGCCGCTAAACGGTGTCGAATACACACGATCCACCACCACAACCTAGCCTGTACATGAGAACTCCCAGTCTCCAACTCCATATGGCACACAAATCATCATACCTGATTCAAGTTTCCACCGTGCGAATACATGCACACCTTTGATACCCAATCATTCCACGATAAATACTCTAAAATTTCCATGTGCCATACAAGCAACTCGAATATCAGCAGTCGATCCAGCCTTAAAGTGCTGCAATACTATTGAAGTGCCATCAACTTAATCACATTGGCCTTTTTTCCTGAAACATATACCCTCTACAAATCACTATGATTAGAAATACAATTTCCTTAATCATCTGAAGATCATTCACCCTAATCATCTGAAGCTCATCCCTCTAATCACCTAAATTTGCCTGTACCGCCTAAGAATGTTATGAATTTCCATTCAGAATTGAACTGTAACCTTACACACGCAAATCTCAACCCTTCACAACATATCGCATATACCATACCATCCTAAGGTAACATGAGGTCTTCACCTCCTTTCCGAACCATGAACGTTTACGTACTCAACTAGTCAAGAACTTCCATTGATCCCATCTAGAAGAAAAATCATTACAAATCCCATGCTCTGCATGACATACATAGGTTTTGTTCAAATTCTTACAATACCGATACGACAGATGGGATCTGTATAAATTCAGAACACCGCCGAATCAACAATTTAGTGGGTCTATACTTCTGGCAAGAACTATCACCTCATTCTGAACCAAACAATGGTCTGTACCCCTTAATTTACTTCATATACTTAGATTGCACTGATATCAAATTCAATGATCTCGTCTCACCCAGTATGAACTGCTCAGGCAATAATCCACCCCAGACATAATCAAAAGTCGCATATGATGCCTCAATATGCCAATAAGCTACCAATTCGAATGCGGTACAAAAGGAAAACAAACTCTGGAAGGAATTACCAATCTCACACACTAATACCGACTTTCCTTAGAAAACAGGAAGCAAGGCATACAAAATAGAATATAGAAAACTATACTCAACATCACATTGTTGCGAACTTCATACTTGGTTTACATCTTTAATCAATCAAGTGATCACATGTCATACTTATATAATCTTCCTATGGGACACACTCCCATAACCTACCACAACAATATCTGGATCGTACATCCAAACCACCGGTCGCACTAATGCTAAAGAGCGATCAAGAATTGTTAACCAGGACGCAAAACCCTTTTTACAAAACACCGATCTTAGGTGACGCTGAAGACAATACCAACTTATCGTAAACATCGAAACTTATCTCCTACTCATCCGAGCTCATGACATCTTGTCAAAAAATTTCCATCACTCGTGCCATTCTCGGCTTAATTTCCACAACCAAAACTGATTCACCAGCATGCATCGAATCGGAACTAACATAGTACATAACCGTACAATCCGCTAACCAATAGCAAGCTCCCCAACTTGGCTCGAAGCCATAGATCACAACACATATACTCTATTGTTGTCGTAATACCATGGTGAGATTAAACTCATTCTTTCATAAGCTTGTGGAAACACGAATCATCGGAAATTTTAACTCTTCTGCAATTTTTGTATTCACTCACACAGCAGTTAAGCCCACTCTTTAGGCGACAAATTTTTTTATTTTTTTTACTAAGTCCCAAATTTTTCAAATATTTCGGTAGAGTTTCCTTTGTAATTGGGCCTATCCACCTGCCAGAGAATCACCAAAACCATCCTAACAACACGTCCACAACTTGACAAAGCATCACAATGTATATCAACAACATTAATCTCAATATTACATGTATTATATTATCAAAATTGATACATGGACATGCGTTGCACCTATTTGAATCATAACACATAGAAAATACCTTTCAATCCTCCATTATTGGGCTATTTAACCGAGTAAGAACATATTCTTTCTTTAATGTTTTCGACCCTCAAGGTGGCTTCCTTGACTCAACGATTTCGTCATAATACATTTACAGAAGCGATCTCAGTTCCCAGACTTATCTAACTAGTATGACAAATAGATTCCCCTCATAAGCCAATTACCCACTAGCTTTACCTTTAGTTAATATTTTTTTGTATACCTTCCACTGCCATACACATTACACAATCACTTAATCTTCCTAAGTCTAAACTCATACTGTAACATGAAATTTACTTCACTCCAAATAGGAGACATAAAAAGATTCTTCACGCACCCATAACTTGGGACTACACATCTATCACAATGGAAATCATACACTCAATATTTCATCTATCATCCAGTAGACCTTCCTTGTCACTTCCAAGTCATATAGATACATCTCGCAGTACTATCATACTCCTCATGTTGCTATCCATCCATGATTCCCACTAATAGGGACAATACCGAACATAAAGGTTCAAAACACTTGCTCGCACAATCAGCACCTCAGTGCTCAAGCCATAGGCAAGATCCGGCCTCAAGTTCTCCAGATTGGCCTAACATCAAACTCACCGAGATCACGCCTCGCCCTTCTATCAGGGAATTACAAGCTATCAAGGTAAATCAAATACTGAGTGCTCATTCGCGCATACGAACATGTGGAAGGAATCGTAAGAGTTACTTTTTAAGCTGAATCAAGGACGCACGATAAGAATTCAAGAATGTGAAGTTTTCCTAAAGGTTCTGCAGCCTCTCAAGGATAAATATAGACGTCTCCGTACCGATCCGAGAGACTCTACTAAACCGGCTCATGACTCGCGAGACCAAGTACCCTAGGCTCTGATACCAACTTGTCACGACCCCAACCCCGGTCATGATGGCGCCCAACACACTGCTAGGCAAGCCCGACCATTCAACAACATCATCCCAAATTCTTATTCAGATTATAGATAAATATCATAGAGAATTTACTAAGTCATCACTCTCAGGTGTATAATTAATAATAAAACCTGCGGAAATTCAACTAAAATTCCACACCATAGCCCAATAGAATCTGGTGTCACGAATATGAGCCTCTAATACAAAATATCCACCTATTACAAGTCTGTCTAGGAAAAATGCGGAATAAAAGATATAGATAGAGGGGAGAGATCAAGGCTGCAAACGCCATGCAGCTACCTCAATACTCCCGGATACTGCTGCTCAGCTAAACAAATCCTCACTCAGCCTGTGGTGTACCTGGATCTGCACGCAAGGTGCAGGGAGTAATGTGAGTACTCCGACCCAGTGAGTAATAAACATAAATAAAGGCTGAGAATAAGAAATCGTGGAGAAATACAAAGTAAACTATAACTGGCAGTTTAGAACAACAAATAGTGAAGCAACAAGTCAATTAAATCAGAGTACCAAATACTGAGACAGGTATAATAGATAAAAACAAATGCATGAGTGCAAAGCAATGCATATGATGGTACTCTCTAGTACCCACTGCGGCGTGCAGCCCAAGCCATCCATTTTATTTATCATCGACGACACTCACTGGGGGTGTGTATAGACTCCGGAGGGGCTCCTACAGCCCAAGCTAAATATCAAGCCATCTCGTGGCATCAAAATCTAGGCCCTCGGCCTCATATCAATCTCAGTATAATCACTCAGGCTCTCGGCCTCAATATCAATATAACACTGCTGCGGCGCGTAGCCCGATCCATGCTCAGTCCAGAAATCATCATAAGCCCCTTGGGCATTTGTAAAACAGTAGTTCTCAGCCCGAAATATCATTTAAGTTTTCAAATCTTAGAAAGATGGCTGAGTTTGCAAAACAGTATTTAAAACCTTGGACTGAGGTCAAATGATATGCAAAATATGCGAAAGTAGTGATATCAATCCCTGAAGGATTCAAATAATTGGCAAGAAGCCTACAATTGGAAACATGACTGAGGATATAAATTCTTTAACAAAATAAGTGAGGAAAACCAGTCAAAAATCCCCTAAGGGTTTTACAGGTCAGCACAAGGCCCCAAGCATGGCAACAAGCCCAATTCACAATAATAAAGTATATGTCTCAACTAAAAATGTAGTAAAATATCTCTAGGGACGGACCAAGTCACAATCCCCAACGGTGCTCTACCCCACGCCCGTTATCCGGCGTGCAAGTCACCTCAATATAGCGTTACGATGTGAAATTCCGAGGTTTCAAACCCTCAGGACATCATTTACATCAATTACTCACCTCGAACTGGCTAATTCTCTAGCTCACGACGCCTTTGCCCCTTGAATTGGCCTCCACGTGCGTCGAATCTATCCAAAATCAGAACGAATACGTCACAATATGCTAAGGGAACAAAGCCCAAGCGAAAACATTCGAAAAATATCAAAAATTACGAAATTAGCAAAACCCGAGCCCCGGGCCAACGTCTCGGAATCAGATAAAATTTACATTGTCAGAATCCTCATACCCTCACGAGTCTAACCGTACCAAAATTATCCAATTCTGATACCATTTGGTCCTTCAAATCATCATTTTACATTTTTGAAAGGTTCCACAATTTTCTTACCAAATTTCATCTCAAATCACGAATTAAATGATGAATTCAGTGATAGATTCATGTACTCTAACCAAATCTGAGTTAGAATCACTTACCCCGACCAATTTCTTGAAAAACCTTCGAAAAATCGCCAAAATTTGAGCTCTCTAGATCAAAATATCAAATAAAACCCAAAACCTCGTATTTATAGAGTACCCCTCGGATTCCGACACCGCTGACCGCACAAAAATGACTGCGGTCCGCGCAAAACCAGCGGGGTCCGCGCAAAAACGACTGCGGCCGCGTAGGTCTTGCTCTGCAGGTATAGGCTTTAGTATTTTGGCCATAACGTTCGCTACAAATGTCCAAATTGCGATATCTTTACCTTCCTGGAAACTAGACACAAAGGGATACAACTTTCGTTTTTGAATCACCTTACAATTCCTTATGGATCAAAAGATATGAGCTTCCAAAGTAGGACCAGCAACCTGCAGTCTTCAGTGACCGCGGCCGCGGCCACTTTGACGCGGTCAGCGCTAGGCCAGCGCGCCCAGCGCGAAAAGGAGCGCGGTCCGCGCCACAACTGCTGCCCCCTCCATTTTCTAAGTTTCGGGGTGTCCGTACTCGCTCAAAACTCACCCGAAACACGCCCAAAGCCCCCGGGACCTCAACCAAAAGCACCAACGCATCCTAAACATTATTCAACCTCGTTCCAATCATCAAAACACCTCGACTAACACCAAAAATCATCAAATCACATCGAATTCAAGCCTATGAATCTCAAGAACTTCCAAATTCCATTTTTGATCAAAAACCCAACCAAACCACGTCCGAATGACCTCAAATTTTGCAGAGAAGTCCAAAATGACATAACGAAGTTATAGAAACTCTCGGAATTCCATTCCGACCCTCGGATCAAAATCTCACCTATCAACCGGAATTCGCCAAAATACTAACTTTCGCCAATTCAAGCCTAATTCTACACCGTACCTCCAAAACCACTTCCGATCACTCTCCTAAGTCACAAATCACCTCCCGAAGCTAACCGAACCATCGGAACTCACATCCGAACCCTCTAACACATAAGTCAACATCTGGTTGACTTTTCCAACTTAAGCCTTCTTAAAAGAGACTAAGTATCTTATTTCTTATTAAAACCAATCTGATTTAACTCTAACACACCGAATACCGATAATGAAATATGAAGAAGCATAAAATGGGGGAAACAAGGCGGTAACTCACGTGACGACGGGTCGGGTCGTCACACTCGGGCAGCCTCTCAGTCACTCGTGACTCACTCTCGTCACGCAATACTCACTCTCACCACTTAGGCTCATTAATATCTCATAATAATAGAAATTATAGTGACTGTTGCGGCATACAGCCTGATCCGTAATTTATAGTTGACTACGCTGACTAGGGGTGTACAGACTCCGGAGGAGATCCTACAGCCCAAGCGTCATATCGCTGCGGCGCTGCTGCCCGATCCAATACATATATCGCTGCGGCGTGCAGCCCAATCCAATATATATATATCGTTGCGGCATGCAACCCGATCCATATAAGTATCACTGCGGCGTGCATCCTGATCCATAATATATACATATAATATCCTCACTATTAGGTTCTAAACCTCTCTCAGTCATTAACCTCACATCCTCTCTGGCACAACAAAAGAAATTAGGAAACTCAACCCAAATAGTCATCACAATTAGAAGTAGGGTGATAAAACTAGTTTTAAACATTTAAACAGGTAAAACATGAGTGAGGATATGCTTTCAACAAGTAAAGTGAGGAAAATAGTAAAATGCCCCTAAGGGTCTCAACAGGTCGGCACAAGGCCCTAAACATAGCATACAACCCATAATACAATATAAATGACTAAAGTACGAAATAATATAAGATTCCAAATCAAATACATAGCTTAATAGTCACTACAGGGCGGATCAAGTCATAATCCTTACCAGTGCACGCCCACGTGCTCGTCACCTAACATGTGTGTCACCGCATTTATCAAAACAAGTCAAATACCGGGGTTTGTACCCTTAGTTCTAGATTTACAATGGTTACTTACCTCAAAACGGTGAAAATACTACTTCGCGGCGCCTTTGCCCCGCGAATCGGCCTCCACTCGTGTCGAATCTATCCAAAATCAGAATCACGGCATCAAAATATACTAAGGGAACGAAGCCCAAACGAAAATAATCAAATTATACCAAAAATCCCGAAATTGGCCAAACCTGACCCCCGGGCCCACATCTCAAAATTCGATAAAAATTACATTAACGGAATCTTTATTCTCTCACGAGTCCATACATACCAAGAACACTGAAATCAGAGTTCAAATGACCCCTCAAGTTCACATTTAAAGTATCTTAATCTCAAGCCTTAATTCCTCAATTTTAGGCTTAATTTCCATGATTATTTAGGTGGAATTCATACTAGAATCGAGTTTTAAGTCCAAGAATCTTACCTCTAAGTGATTCCCCTTGAATCCCTCTTCAATCCCCTTCAAAAAGCTCCAAAAAAGACCAACAATGGAAGAAATAAACCCCACATTCGTGGACAAGACGACCTTTTAAACCTTCTGTCTAGGCCTAAAAATCCTTCTTCGCGAACGCGGTCAAAGCCTCGCGTTCGCGAAGGACAAAAATAACCTTGACCAAATTCTTCTTTCGCGATAGAAACCCCCACATCGCGAACGCGATGCTTTACTCAGATAGGCCTTTGCGATAGCGTTCCACCTATCGCGAACGCGATGAATTAAATCCATTGAAGCTCAGCCGCTCATTTTCTTCTATGTGAACGCGACAATACCCCGCGAACGCGATGCACAAACACTTAGCCCTTCGTGAATGCGTAGACATCCTCGTTAATTCGAAGGCTTAAATTCAACCTTCCTCAACTGACTCTTCACGAACGCGAGGGTCCACTCACGAATGCGAAGAGTAAAATACCTGCAACAGCTGGACAAAAATCTACAACTTTTCTTTAACTCAAAATGGTCCGTTCAACCCTCTGAAAGTCACTCGAGGGCCTCGGGACCTTAACCAAAGGCACCGACATAACCGAAAACCTTATTCAAACTTGTACCAATTTTCAAAACACCTCAAACAACATCAAATCGACCAAAACACATCGGATTCAAGCCTAATTTTCCAAAACTTCTAAATTTCTCTTTTGATCAAAAACCCGACCAAACCACATCCAAATGACCTGAAATTTTGCACACACGTCCAAATGACACAACGGAACTACTGCAACTCTCAATATTCCATTCCGACTCCTATATCAAAATCTCACCTATCAACCGAAAATTGCCAAAATTCCGATTTCGCCAATTCAAACCTAAATCTACTCCGAACCTCCAAAACTCATTCCGATTACGCTCCTAAGTCCTAAATGACCTCCCGAAGCTAACCGGACCATCGAAACTCACATCTAAGCCCTATAACACATAAGTCAATATTCGGTTGACTTTTCCAACTTAAACTCACTCTAAAGAGACTAAGTGTCTCAAACCTTACCAAGTCCTTTCCGAACTCGATCCGACCAACCCGATATCACATAACACGGATAAACAAAGCATAAAGAAGCAGAAATGGGGGAATCGAAGCGGTAACTCATGAGACGATTGGCCGGGTCGTCACATATACTTAGTGTATATTGATCGAACCAAGTAGAAAAAAGATATTTTTGTACTGAATATATATAAAATATTTTTTCTAATTTATTAGATGAGCTTATACTCCTAATCTTGATATATTTATTATTATCAATGTGATTTGTTTATTGTTTTGATTTATCAAAAGGTACAACTCTATTCTGAGTTAGTATATGCCTAATAGATTGGACAATAACGAATAACATTTGTGAAATAAAATTAGTTGATAGAATCTATGACTCGATTTTGAGTTTGATGATACCCCTTTATGTAAGCTTATAAGTTTTCATGTGGAAACCCAGCCGGTGAATTTTGTATCCGTCACATGAAATAGTTTAAGCGGAATTATAAAGGATTTAATTAGTTGATTAAATCAAATTGTCAGTAATTTAATTTAATTAACTGGTGTTTGTGATCTTAACATGGTAATTTAAAATAAGTGTTAGTAAATTTTTGAAATTCATATTGAGGAGTTCAATTGCAGTTTTTAGTGGAATAAACTATAATTAATTATAGTAGGAATTAATTCATCCAAAATTTTAAATTAATACTAAAATTGGTAGCCTCTTATTATGTAACGACCCGGCAGATCGTTTTAAGAATGAACGCCCTGATCCCCTATTAACTGCTTTTCTCGTGTTCGTTTCTTCTATTTGATTTGCCAGGATGATTTATTTTGAGTTTCAGAGTGTTTTGGGCCACTTAGTCCCCAAAAGAGAGTTTAAGCTTTAGAATTTTGACCTGTGATGACCCGGCCGGTCATCTTAAGAATTTTCACCCCGATCCCCCATTAACTACTTTCCCCAAGTTTATGTATGCTATTTTAATTTGTCGGGATATTCGATTTTGAGTTTCAGAGAGTTTTGGGACACTAGTCCCTAAATAAGAGCTTAAGTGTTGGAAAGTTGACCATAGTTGGAACAGTGTGAAGACGGTCTCAGACATGGAAATCTGATGGTTCCGTTAGCTCCGTTGGGTGATTTTGGGCTTAGGGGCGTGTTCGGATTGTATTTTGGAGGTCTTTAGCTTATTTAGGCTTGAAATGCCGAAAGTTGAATTTTTGAAGTTTCCGGTTCGATAGTGAGATTTTGATTCGAAGGTCGAAATGGAATTCTAAAAGTTTGAATAGCTCCGTAGTGTTTAATGTGACGTGTGTGCAAAATTTCAGGTCATTCGGACAAGGTTTGATAGACTTTTTGATCGAAAGCGTATTTTTAGAGTTTTTGGAATTCTTAGGCTTGAATCCGATGAAAATAGGTGTTTTGATATTGTTTTGACCGTTCCGAAGGTTGAAAAAAATTTGAATGATGTTTTAGGATTGGTTGGCATGTTTGATTGAGGTCCCGGGGGCCTCGGGTGTGTTTCGGATGCTCAACAGGTCATTTTGGAACTTAGAGAAATTTGCAGAAAATTGCAACAGCCCAGTTCTAGTTTCCTTCTTCGCGTTCGCGAGTGGGGTCTCGCATTCGCGAAGAGGAGCTGGAGCTGGTGAGGAATTAATGCTTCACGTTTGTGAGGCTGTAGGACTTTATGCCTACGCGTTCGCAAAGGCGGTCTCGCGTTTGCATAGGAGAAGAAAAATAATCACCGTTTTTGCGGCTCAGGCATCGCATTCGCGAAGAGGGAGACTGGCCAGTGGAACTTTAGTTCATCACGTTCATGACCTTAGCCTCGCGTTTGCGAAGAAGAACGCGCATGGGCAGAATGTTTCAGTTCAAAATCGAGGGTTTAGCTATTTTTATCAAAACTTAAGCTTGGGAGCTCGGATTTGAGCGAGATTTTGAGGAATTTTCAAAGATATTGATTGGGTAACGATTCTTAACTCCTTTTTTATTGTAACCCATTAATCCAAACATGAATTCATCATTTAATTTCGGATTGGAGATGAAAATTGGGGAAAAGTTGGAAGAAAGTTCTTAGACCTAGAATTCGACTTTTGATTGGGAATTTGACCTTAGATTTGGATAATTTTGGTATGCATGAACTCGAAAGAGTGTGAGGATTCAGAAAATATAAATTTTACCCAATTCTGAGACGCGGGCTTGAGGGGCATTTTGGTCATTTTACCTAATTTTGCGTATTAGCTTAGAATTTCTTTGTAGAATCAGTTACTCGAAGTGTTATTTAAATTATGCAATTGAATTGAATAGATTTGGGCCATTTGGAGTCAAGTACTCGTGGCAAGAGCGTGGTTTCGGGTTGATTTTGAGCCGGTTCGAGGTAAGTGGCTTGTCTAACCTTGTGTGGGGGACCTTTCCCTTAGGATTCGTTATATATGATATTTGAAATGCCTTGTACGTGAGGTAATAAGTGCGAACTTGAGCTAATTGTTGAAAATCTTGTTTTCTTTAAGTAATTTCAATTGTGTTCCTTTTCCTGTTTCATTTTACTTGCAATTTAAACGTGCTGTTAGCTTAGAAAAAGCATGTCTAATTGACTTAACTGTTTATTTGCTTGACTGCCTTAATTGAATTATGTGAAGCATGTTAGATTAGAATTACCTGTTTACTTGATACGAAATTGAGCTTAATTGAGTATTCTTGTGTTGCTGCTGTGTGTTTTACTTTGGGACTACGGGACGACATCCCGGGAGATCCCCTGTACGTATTTATGATTTGAACTGAGGTGCGGGATACCGAGAGATCCTTGGCACGTATATTGAGGATACCAAGAGATCCTCGGGATACCAAGAGATCCCTAGCATATATTGAGGATACTGAGAGATCCTCGGGATACCAAGAGATACCTAGCATATATTGAGGATACCGAGAGATCCTCGGGATGCCAAGAGATCCCTGGCATATATTGAGGGTGCTAAGAGATCCTCGGGATACTGAGAAATCCCCGGTTATTTCCTTGTGATTGTTTTTGCCTCTGTTTCAGTTATTGAATTCCTGGTTTTCCTGTATTAAATTCTTATCGAAAGTTTTCAACTGTACTGCTTATTTTATATTGTCATGTCTTATATTCTTTATTTTATCTCAGTAGGGCCCTGACCTTCCTCTTCACTACCCGACTGAGGTTAGGCATGGCACTTACTGAGTACCGTTGTGGTGTACTCATGCCCCTTCTGCGCATGTTTTTCATATGTAGATCCAGGTACTGTGACTCAGTCCTATCACCCTCGAGGCGAGGCGACTGCTCTAGCGACTTCGAGGTATATCTACCGCATCCATAGACCGAGTAGTCCTTTTCTATTCTAGCTTTTATATATTTGCCCTTCTGTATTTCTTTTCCTTGTTCGATATTCTGGGTTTAGAGTACTGTGTAGTGATCCTTAGCTAGTGATTCATGGGTTTCCGGGTCTTAGATATATGTATTGGATTCTGAGAGTTAAATATTGTGTATGCCGAGCGGCACTTTTAAACTCTGTTTTATCACTCTTCATTCTGTTTTAATTTATTTTTATTCCGCACTTTGGTTATCTTCCGCAATTTAGGCTTACCTAGTCGTAGAGGACAAGGTGTCGTCACAATGGTTCACGGAGGGCGAACTGGGGTCGTGACAGGACCGTAGTCGGAGTACTGTGAAGAAGGCCTTGAAATGGAATTTTGCTGGTTCCTATTAGCTCTGTTAGGTAATTTTGGGCTTAAGGGAGTGTTCGGATTGTATTTGGAGGTCCGTACCTTTTTTAGGCTTGAAATGTCGAAAGTTGAATTTTTGAAGTTTTCGGTTCGATAGTGAGATTTTGATATCAGGGTCGGAATGGAATTCCGGAAGTTGGAGTAGTTCCATAGTGTTGAAAGTGACGTGTTTGCAAAATTCCAGGTCATTCAGACGAGGTTTGATAGACGTTTTGATCGAAAGCAGAATTTGAGAGTTTTTGCAGTTCTAAGGCTTGAATCCGATGTTAATTTGGTGTTTTGATGTTGTTTTGAGCGTTTCGAAGGTTGGAACAAGCTTGAATGATGTTTTAGGATTGGTTGACATGCTTGGTTGAGGTTCTGGGGGCCTCGGGTGTGTTTCGGATGCTCAACGGGTCATTTTTAGACTTCGAGAATTGCAGATTTTCTGCTGTTGTGTTTCAGAGAAAACCTTCATCGCGTTTGCGAGATGGTTCTCGCATTCACGTAGAGCATCTGGGCGAAGCAGCTGAATTGTGCTTCGCGTTCGCGATGAAGTCCCGCGTTCGCAAAGGTATGGGCCATTTGGTCTTCGTGTTCGCGACAGGGTCCTTGCGTTCCCGTAGGGTCCGCTAGTGTAAGCTACATGTTCGCGAAAGAGGAAGACTGGCCAGTGGATTTTTGTGCATTGTGTTCACGAAGAAGAACGCGCCTGGCAGATTACAAAATTTACAAGTCAAGGGTTTAGCCATTTTTATGAAAACTAGAGCTTGGGAGCTCGAATTTGAGCAAGATTTTCAGAGATTTTCAGAGGTATTGATTGAGTAATGATTCTTAATTCCTTTTTTCTTATAACCCATTAATCTAAACATGAATTCATCATCTAATTTCGGATTTGGGGTGATAAATTGGAGAAATGTTTGGAAAAGTTCTTAGACCTAATTTTCGAGTTTTGATTGGGGATTTGACATCGAATTTGGATAATTTTGGTATGGTTAGACTCGTGAGTGAATGGGGGTTCATAATCCATAACTTTTATCCGATTTCAAGACGTGGGCCCGGGGGCGTTTTGGTCATTTTTCTTAATTTCACGTATTAGCTTAGAATTAATTAGTGGAATCGGTTACTTGAAGTTATATTTATATTATGCAATTGATTTGAATAGATTTGGGCCATTTGGAGTCGAGTAATCATGGCAAGAGCATAGTTTCGGGTTGATTTTGAGCCGGTTCGAGGTAAGTGGCTTGTCTTACCTTGTGGGGGGAACTCCCCTTAGGATTTGGTATTGTTGATATTTGAAATGCCTTGTAGGTGAGGTGATGAGTACATACTTGTGCTAATGGTTGAAAATCCTATTTTCATTAGGTAACTATAAATTGTGTTTCCTTTCCTGTTTATACTACTTGCAATTGAAGCCTGCTGTTAGCTTAGGGAAGCATGTCTAATTGACTTAAGTGCTTTACTTGCTCAAACTGCCTTATTTGGATTATGTGTAGCATGCTAGCTTATAAATACCTATTTTACCTTGGTATGAAATTTGAATTTAATTGAGCATTCTTCGTGTTGTTGTTGTGTGTTTACTTTGGGACTACGGATTTGTACTTTGGGAGATCCCCTGCACATATATTGATTTAGACTGTAGTGCGGGATACCGAGAGATCCCCAGCACATATATTGAGGATACTATGAGATCCTTGGGATACCGAGAGATCCCCAGCACACATATTGAGGATACCAAGAGATCCTCGGGATACTGAGAGATCCCCGGTTGGTATCTCTGTGTTGAGTTGTATTCCTTCTGTGATTATTTTGTCTCTATTATAGTCGTTGTTATTCTTATTATCCTATGTTACTTCATACTGTTAGCATTTAATTATATTGTCGTATTCTATACTATTTTACCTTGTTTTTCAGCTATAATCAGCAGGGCCCTGACCTTCCTCGTCACTACTCGACAGAGGTTTGGCTTGGAACTTACTGAGTACTGATATGGTGTACTCATGCCCTTTCTGCGCATGTTTTTCATGTGCATATCCAGGTAATTCGACTCAGTCCTACTACCTTCGAGGCGAGGCGATTCTCCAGAGACTTTGAGGTATATCTACCGCATCCACAGACCGAGGAGTCCCTTTCCATTCTCTCTCATAGTATTAGCCCTTCTGTATTTACTCTTGTTTAGACATTCTGGAGTTAGACACTTGTAGTTATTCAACAGCTTGTGATTTCATGAGATTCCGAGTTTTCGGAAGTTGTTCAGTTTGAGAGACTATATTGTATATGTCGAGCGGCATCTTTAAACCTTCACTATGTTAATTCCACAATTTTTATTTGTTTTATCTGTCGTTTTTCCCTTTTTCCACAATTGTTAGGCTTACCTAGTCGTAGAGCCTATGTACCGTCACGACAGTTCACGGAGGGCAAACTTGGGTCGTGACAAGTTGGTATGAGAGCTCTAGGTTTATAGGAGTCATAAATCACAAGCCGGTTTATTAGAGTCTCGTGGATCGGTACGGTGACCTCTATACTTATCTAGGAGAGGCTATGTAACCGTTAGGAAAATTCCACTTCATTTGATTTCCCTGTTGTGCGAGAATTTTGACATCATAATCCTAAACCTCTGTCTTCCATTCTCTCACAGATGGTGAGGACACATTCTACCGGAGGTGACCAGACACCTGCTCCCCCTATGAGGGCCTTCAGAGGTCGTGGACGGGGTAGAGGCCGAGGACACGCACATGGTGCAGCCAGAGCACCTGCGTGAGCTGCCACTGAGGTGCCACCAGTAGTTCTAGCCGGAGTCTAGGCACCTGATACACCTACTACTACTACTACTCCAGCACTTCAGGAGACCTTAACATAGTTCCGAAGCATGTTTGGTACATTGGTTTAGGTGGGATTGATTCAAGTTGTACCAACTACTTCACATATCGGGGAAGGGACCCAGACTTCCGCCTCCCCCACTCCAGAGCAACAAGTTTGCATTGGTCAGGTTCCAGGTGTCATAGCGACACAGCCTGTGATCCCAGTTTAGTGGGTGGTGAGGATCTCTCGCCGATTAGAGGACAGGTGGGTCCAAGAGAGAGAGGATAGATGAAGTCACGAGAGAGAGAGAGTATAGGGTAGCGAGGAGACCTTGTAGACTGAAGAGACCCACTAGTCCTTATTTTGGAGGAAGAGTACGGTATGGTTGATGTTTTGTGGGTCAGCTAGCTCAGTTTTCATCTCAGGCTTCACATAGTGTTTCAGGTGTTCAAGGGTCTCAGAGTACCCATACCGCACAGTTCTCACTACTACGTCAGCCGCGAGGTTGTTTTGAGTGTGGTGACATACGCCATGTGGTAAAGTATTGCCCTAGAATAGAGAAGGGTGCACCTCCATAGACTTCTCAGCCACAGCGTGCCCCACAGAGTTCTCAGGCTATGGTTACAACTCCAGTTGCTACCCCACCTGCTCAGCCAACTAGAGGTAGAGGCCGGGGAGGTCTAGGTCGCCCTAGAGGGGGAGGCCAGGCCAGATATTATGCCCTTCCTGCCCATACCGAGGTTGTCGCCTCTGATTCTGTCATCACAGGTATTGTCTTGGTTTGTCATAGGGATGCACCAGTTTTATTCGATACAGGCTCCACCTATTCTTATGTGTCTTCTCATTTTGCCTTGCATTTAGGTGTATCTCGAGATTCTTTGAGTTCATATGTTTATGTTTCTACTCCTGTGGGAGATTCTCTTGTTGTGGACTGCGTTTATCGGTCGTGTGTGGTTGATCTTAGTGGTTCTGAGACTAGAGCTGATTTATTATTGCTCAACATGGTAGATTTTGATGTTATCTTGGGCATGGACTGGTTGTCTCCTCATTATGCTATTCTTGATTGTTACGCCAAAATCGTGATACAGGCTATGCCAGGTGTACCGCGAGTAGAGTGGAGGGGTACCTTAGATCATACATACAGTAGAGTTATTTCATTCCTTAAGGCTCAGCGTATGGTTGGGAAGGGGTGTGATGCGTATCTAGCTTATGTGAGAGATGTCAGTATTGATACCCCTACAGTTTATTTAGTCCCAGTAATACGTGATTTTTTTGATATGTTTTCAGCTGACCTTCCGGGCATGCCGCCCGATAGAGATATTGATGTTGGCATTGATCTGTTGCCGGGAACTCAACCTATTTCTATTCCTCCGTATCGTATGGCCCCTCCTGAGTTGAAAGAGTTGAAGGATCAGTTATAGGAATTGCTTGATAACGGTTTTATTCGGCCCAATGTATCACCTTGGGTGCTCATGTCTTGTTTGTGAAGAAAAAGGATGGTTTTATGCGTATGTGCATTGATTATTGTCAGTTGAACAAAGTTACAGTGAAGAACCGTTATCATTTGCCCCATATTGATGATTTGTTTTACCAGCTACAGGGTGCACGAGTGTTTTCTCAGATTGACTTGCATTCAGGATTACTATCAGTTGAAGATTCGAGAGCCAAATACCCCAAAGATTGCTTTCAGGACTCGGTATGGTCATTACGAGTTCCTTGTTATGTCATTTGGGTTGACTAATGCCCTAGCAGCCTTCGTGTATTTGATGCACAGTGTGTTCCGGCCATGTCTTGACTCGTTTGTAATTGTCTTTATTGATGATATTCTGGTATATTCACGGAGTCGGGAATATCATGAGCAGCACCTGAGGACAATGCTTCAGACTTTGAGAGAAAAGAAGTTATATGCAAAGTTCTCGAAATGTAAGTTTTTGGTTGGATTTCGTGGCATTCTTGGGCCACGTGGTATCGAGTGAGGGTATTCAGGTGGATCCGAAAAAAGTGTAAGCATTGTAGAGTTGGCCTAGACCATCCTTAGCTACAGAGATCCATAGTTTTCTTGGCTTCGTGGGTTATTACCATCAATTTATTGAGGGGTTTTCATCTTTTGCAGCCCCTATGACCAAGCTGACCCATAAAGGTGCTCCGTTCCAGTGGATGGAAGAGTGTGAGGTGAGCTTTCAGAAGCTCAATATAGCTTTGACTACAGCCCCAGTTCTGATATTGCCTACAGTTCAGGGTCTTATATTGTCTATTGTGATACTTTGAGGATTGGTCTTGGAGCGGTATTGATGTAGGACGGTAGGGTGATTGCCTATGTGTCAAGACAGTTGAAGGTACATGAGAAGAATTATCATGTCCATGATCTCGAGTTAGCTGTTGTTGTTCAAGCCTTGAAGATATGGCGTTATTATTTGTAAGGTGTGCCTTGTGAGATTTATACTGATCACTGGAGTTTGCAGCATCTGTTTAAGCAGAAGGATCTTGATTTGCGTCAGAGGAGGTGGTTAGAGCTGCTGAAGGAATATGATATCACTATCTTGTATCACCCGGGCAAGGCCAATGTGGTGGCCGATGCTTTAAGTTGCCGGGCAGAGAGTTTGGGGAGTTTCGCTTATTTACCAACAACAGAGAGGCCCATGGCAATGGATGTTCAGGACTTAGCCAGCCAGTTTGTGAGATTGGATCTTTCGGAGCCTTGTCGGGTTCTAGCTTGCGTGGTTTCTCGGTCTTCCTTACTTGATCGTATCTGGGAGCGTCAGTTTGATGACCCTTATTTGCTTGTCCTCAAGGACAAGATTCTGTATGGCGACACCAGAGATGTGACTATTGGTGATGACGGGGTATTGAGGATGCAAGGTTAGATATGTGTACCTATTGTTGATGGGATTCGGGAGTTGATTCTAAAGGAGGCCCATAGTTTGCAGTATTCCATCCATCCGGGTGCTGTAAAGATGTACCAGGATTTGAGACAGCACTATTGGTAGAGGCGGATGAAGAAAGACATAGTTGGGTTTGTAGCTCGGTATCTCAGTTGCCAATAGGTGAAGTACGAGCACTAGAGACCGGGTGGGTTGCTTCAGTAGATAGAGATTCCAGAGTAGAAGTGGGAGCGGATCACCATGGACTTCGAAGTTGGACTCCCACGGACATTGAGAAAGTTCGATGTAATTTGGGTGATTGTTGATCGGTTGATCATGTCCGCGCACTTCATCCCTGTATGTACTACCTATTTTTCAGAGCGATTGGCGGAGATTTATATCCGAGAGATTGTTTGTCTGCATGGTACTTCAGTTTCCATCATTTTAGATAGAGGCACTCAGTTCACATCACGGTTCTGGAGTGCCGTACATCATGAGTTGGGTACTCGGGTGGAGTTTAGTATAGTATTTCACCCTCAGACGAACGGACATTCCGAGTGCACTATTCAGATTCTTGAGGATATGCTCCATGCGTGTGTGATTGAGTTTGGAGGGTCTTGGGATCATTTCTTTCCATTGGCGGAGTTTGCCTACAACAATAGCTATCAGTCCAGCATTTAGATGGCACCGTACATGGCTTTATATGGTAGATGGTGTAGATCCCCGGCGGGTTGGTTTGAGCCGGGTGAGGCTAGACTATTGGGCACAGACTTGGTTTAGGATGCTTTGGAGAAGGTTAAGGTGATTCAGGATAGACTCTATACAGCTCAGTCCAGACATAAGAGTTACGCAGACCGGAAGGTTCGTGATGTTTCCTATATGGTTGGAGAGCGGGTTCTGCTTCAGATTTCGCCTATGAAGGGCGTTATGAGATTTGGGAAGAAAGGGAAGTTGAGTCCGAGGTTTATTGGTCCTTTTGAGATATTGCGCCGTGTTGGGGAGGTTGCTTATGAGCTTGCCTTACCTCCTAGCTTGGCAGGAATTTATCCGGTATTTCATGTTTCGATGCTCCGAAGGTATCACGGTGATCCGTCGAACGTGTTGGATTTTAGTTGAGTCCAGTTGGACAAGGATCTATCTTATGTTGAGGAGCCAGTGGAGATATTGGATAGGCAAGTTCGAAAGCTGAGGTCAAAGAACATTGCATTAGTCAAGGTTCAGTGGCGGGGTCAGCCGGTCGAGGAGGCGACCAGGGAGACCGAGCAAGACATGCACAGCCGTTACCCTCATCTTTTCACTACTTCAGGTATGTCTCTATGCTCGTTCGAGGGCGAACGAATGTTTAAGTGTAGGGGGATGTAACGAGCTGGCATGTCGTCTTAATAATGAACGCCCCGATCCCCTATTAACTATTTTCCCCGTGTTCGTTTCTGCTATTTTGATTTGCCGGGATGATTTGTTTTCAGTTTCGGAGTGTTTTGGGACACTTAGTCCCTAAAAGAGAGTTTAAGCTTTAGAATTTGGACCGTAGTCGGAGCAGTGTGAAGACAGCCTCGGAATGGAATTTTATCGGTTCCATTAGTTCCGTTGGGTGATTTTGGGCTTAGGGATGTGTTCGGATTGTGTTTTGGAGCTTCGTACTTTATTTAGGCTTGAAATGCCGAAAGTTGAATTTTTGAAGTTTCCGGTTCGATAGTGAGATTTTGATATCGGGGTTGTAATGGAATTCCCGAAGTTGGGATAGTTTTGTAGTGTTGAAAGTGACGTGCTTGCAAAATTTCAAGTAATTCGGACGAGGTTTGATAGACCTTTTGATCGAAAGCTGAATTTGAGAGTTTTTGGAGTTCTTTGGCTTGAATCCGATGTTAGTTTGGTGTTTTGATGTTGTTTTGAGCGTTCTGAAAGTTTAAATAAGTTTGAATGATGTTTTAGGATTGGTTGGCATGTTTGGTTGAGGTCCCGGGAGCTCGGGTGTGTTTCGGATGCTCAACGAGTCATTTTTGGACTTAGAGAATTACAGATTTTCTGTTGTTGTGTTGCAGAGAAAACCTTCAGCGCGTTCGCGAGAGGGTTCTCGCATTCGCGACATGGTCCTCGTGTTCACGTAGGGTCCACCAGTGTAAGCTACATGTTTGCGAGTGGACCCTCGTGTTTGCGAAAGAGGAAGACTGGCCAGTAGATTTTTGTGCATCACGTTCGCGAAGAAGAACGCGCCTGGGTAGATTATAAAATTTCAAAGTCGAGGGTTTAGCCATTTTTAAGAAAACTAGAGCTTGGAATCTCAGATTTGAGCGCGATTTTGAGAGATTTTCAGAGATATCAATTGGGTAATGATTCTTAAATCCTTTTTGCTTATAATCCATTAATTTAAACGTGAATTCATCAACTAATTTCGGATTTGGGGTGAGAAATTGAGGGAAAATTTGGAAAAGTTCTTAGATCTAATTTTCGAGTTTTGATTGGGGATTTGACATCGGATTTGGATAATTATGGTATGGTTAGACTCATGAGTGATTGAGGGTTCATAATCCGTAACTTTTACCCGATTCCGAGACATGGGCTCGGGGGGCGTTTTGGTCATTTTTCCTAATTTCGCGTATTAGCTTATAATTAATTAGTGGAATCAGTTACTTGAAGTTATATTTATATTATGCAATTGATTTGAATAGATTTGGACTATTTGGAGTCGAGTAGTCGTGGAAAGAGCGTGGCTTCTAGTTGATTTTGACCCGGTTCGAGGTAAGTGGCTTGCCTAACCTTGTGGGGGGAACTCCCCTTAGGATTTGGTATTGTTGATATTTTAAATGCCTTGTATGTGAGGTGACGAGTGCGTACTTGTGCTAATTGTTGAAAATCCTGTTTTCATTAGGTAACTATAATTGTGTTTCCTTTCCTGTTTATACTACTTGCAATTTAAGTCTGCTGTTAGCTTAGGGAAGCATGTCTAATTGACTTAAGTGCTTTACTTGCTCAAACTGCCATATTTGGATTATGTGTAGAATGCTAGCTTATAAATACCTATTTTACCTTGGTATGAAATTTGAATTTAATTGAGCATTCTTTGTGTTGCTGCTGTGTGTTTACTTTGGGACTACGGATTTGTACTCCGGGAGATCCCCTGCGCATATATCGATTTGGACTGTAGTGTGGGATACCGAGAGATCCCCAGAACATATATTGAGGATACTAACAGATCCTAGGGATACCGAGAGATCCCCAGCACACATATTGAGGATACTAAGAGATCATCGGGATACTGAGAGATCCCCAGTTGTTATCTCTGTGTTGAGCTGTATTCCTTTTGTGATTATTTTGTCTCTGTTATGGTCGTTGTTATTCTTATTATCCTGTGTTACTTCATATTGTTAGCATTTAATTATATTGTCGTATTCTATATTTTTTTTACCTCATTTTTCAGCTATAATCAGTAGGGACCTGACCTTCCTCGTCACAACTCGACCGAGGTTAGGCGTGGAACTTACTAAGTACCGCTGAGGTGTACTCATGCCCTTTCTGTGCATGTTTTTCATATGCATATCCAGGTATTTCGACTTAGTCCTACTACCCTTGAGGCGAGGCGATTCTCCAGAGACTTCGAGGTACATCTGCCGTATCTGCAGACCGAGGAGTCCCTTTTCATTCTCTCTCATAGTATTAGCCCTTCTGTATTTACTCTTGTTTAGACATTCTAAAGTTAGACACTTGTAGTTATTCAACAGCTTGTAATTTAATGAGATTCTGGGTTTTGGGAAGTTGTTCAGTTTGAGAGACTTTATTGTATATGCCGAGTGACATATTTAAACCTTCACTATGTTAATTCCGTAGTTTTTATTTGTTCTATCTGTTGTTTTTCCCTTTTTCTGCAATTGTTAGGCTTGTCTAGTCATAGAGACTATATGCCGTCACGACAGTTTATGGAGGGCGAAATTGGGTCGTGACATATTATTTCTGTGGTCCCTGCTATATCTGGTAAAAACCTGAACTGACTTGGGTAGAAGGTGACATGGCAGAAAAGTTATTCTTTAGAGTTAGAGTAGGATTCTACTTGCACAGGTAGAATCCTACACATTTTTGGAGCCCACTTTTGGTTAAAAAATGGGTCTACATAAGGAATACATTTTTCACTCAATAACTCACTTTTAAGACGTAAGATGTCGTGACGGCACCTAGTCTCTAAGACTAGGTAACCCTGATAATTATGTAGAATAACGGAATATTGAAACTCAAATCTCAATATCTGAAATAAATAAAACTGCAACTCAAAATGATTACAACTCCCAAAACCTGGTTGAAATAAGTCACAAGCTCTAAAAGAAATGCTAAATATCTCTATACATCAGAGTCTAATAAAAATAAGGAAGAACAACACCATAAAGGTAGAGGGGGACTCCGAGGTATGCAGACGCTGGCAGATACACCTTGAAGTCTTTATGTACTCACTTCTCACTGATAGCGGGGCAGGTAGGAGGTATCCGGATCAACACAAAAATATGTGCAGAAGAGTAGTATGAGTACACCACAACAATGCCCAGTAAGTTCTAAGTTAAACCTCAGTAGAGTAGTGGCGAGATCAAGTCAGGGCCCTACTAGAATAAAAAGGAAGCAAGGTAAGAGATATAAATATATAATGAAAAGACTGAGAATTTAGAAAATGAAACATTTCAGAAAGGTAACAACATAACAAATAGGGGTAAACAACAGGAGCACTCCCGAGGTACTGCCTCGTAGTCCCAAAAGTAAATACACAACAGGGGACCTTTCGAGGTACCGCCTCATAGTCCCAAAAGTAAATACACAACTCATAATCGATGGAACAACTAATTTACAACAAGAAATCCTACAGTTAAAGACTGAATACAGGATCGAGGAAGCAGAAATTCAACTAAGCATGTTGCACAGATTTCAAGTATTAGTTAAGACATGTAGACATGCGATATCAGGCTAAACATGGTAACTACACATTCTAAAGCAACTCAGTTAAGGAATTTAAAAAAGACTACTCAGCGAAAACCGAATTTTTCAATAATTAACCCGAGTACGCACTCGTCACCTTGCGTACACGGCCTTCATGTATTTCAAATACCATAACTACACCAAAATCTAAGGGGAATTTTCCCTACATTAGGTTAGACAAATCACTTACCTCAAGTTAAGCTCAATCAATCAATAAGAATGCCTTTCCCTAGATTTTCCGACTCTGAATGGCCCAAATCTAGACAAAAGTAAATACATACTATAAATATAGCTATAAGAAACTAATATAAATAAAGAAAGCATGACTTTTACAAGAATCTACATAATCGCCCCAAAAAGTCGACTTGGAACCACGTCTCGAAATCAGGTAAAAGTCACAAAATATGAACATCCATTCGATATCGAGTTTACCCATACCAAAATTATTTAAATCAGACCTCAAATTGCTTTTAAATTCCAAAAACTCTGGTCTAAGAACTGTCACCATTTATTCCCCAAATTTCTCACCCCCAAATCCTCAATTAAATAAAAAAAATTAAGGATAAATTAGTGGGTATTAATCAAAAATGAGTGTAGAATCCTTACCCAAATGCTTTTTTTGAAAATACCTCAATTTCTCACCTCAATTCGAGCTCTCTAGGTCAAACAATGGATAATGAAATCAAATCATCAACTATTCCCTTTTTTTCCCAGCCAAAACGCACCTACTGTCCAAAATCCGCTTTTGCGGTACCGCTTTTGCAGTGAAAACTCCGCATCTGTGGAGTTCACTTAAACTCCCAAATGCTGCACCTGCACACCACCTTCCGCATCTGCGGATGCGCTTCTACGCCCCCTCGTCCACTTCTGCAGAAGCCTTGGACACATCAGTTCCTTCACTCTCCGTTTCTGCGGTCACCCTTCCACATGAGCGGCTCTGCTTCTGCGACCTTCACGTCGCACCTGCGACCATTGGACAAACCCCTTCCAGGATGCACCTGTGCTCCATAGCTCTCTTCTGCGAGCTCGCACATGCGATGAGGACTCCGCAGGTACAATTACACCAGCAGGTGCCAAACTTCAACAATTTACTCAACTCCAATTTCAGTCTGTTAGTCATTCGAAATCTACCCGAGGCCCACAGGACCTCAACCAAATACACCAATAAGTACTAAAACATCTTACAAACTTAGTCGAGCCTTCAAATCACATCAAGCAATGCTAAAAATACGGATTGCACCCCAATCAAGCTTAATAAACTTAGGAAATTCGAACTTCTACAACGATGCTAAAACCTATCAAATCACGTCCAATTCAAACCATCGAAATTTCATTCCAGAGTAGACTTTACACAATTCAAACTACGGTCAATTCCTGCAATTTAAACTTCCATATTAGGGATTATGTGTCACATTCCACTCCGAAACTCACCCGAACCTGATACTAAGCAACCTGGCAAGTCAAGTAAGCATAAAATGAAACTAGGGAAGCAATAAATAGGGGAACAAGGCTAATACTCTAAAAATGACCGACCGGGTCATTACATCCTTCACCTCTTAAAGCAATCGTTCGTCCTCGAACAAGTATAGAGACATACCTGAAACGATGAAAAGATGAGGGTAACGGCTGCACATATCGTGCTCGATTTCCCAAGTTGCCTCCTCGACTAGATGACCCCTCTACTAAACTTTCACTGAAACGATGTTCTTTGACCTCAACTTTTGAGCCTGCCTGTCCAAAATGTATCGTGCTCGATTTTCCAAGTTGCCTCCTCGACTAGATGACCCATCCACTAAACCTTCACTGAAACGATGTTCTTTGACCTCAACCTTTGGGCCTGCCTGTCCAAAATGGCCACTGACTCCTCAACATAAGATAGATCCTTGTCCAACTGGACTGATCTAAAGTCTAATTGTTACATCCCGTACTTTTCTATAGAGGATTTGTGACCGTAAGACCCCATAAGATGACCAAGCCTTCAAATCGTTGAACTCGCATAACCAAAATGTAGTAGGAAGGTATGAAATCAAATCAACATGCTGATGACATTTGAAGTTTATCTTTTGAATGATCTTATCTGAAATGATATCCATACCGATCATACCTATATGTTCAACTGCAAGTAGCTTAAGTATATCTACATGCTGATCGTCTAATATATACCTTCACTACTGAAAACCGTTTTCATTTTGATATGGTATATATTTATATTTAGTGGAACATTTTTGCAAAAAGTTTGAAAAATATGATTTTATATAGTTATTGATATTACTACTTTCGTATATGTTTTGAATTATACACATAATGTGAGAAAGTTTATGATATTTTTTATTATAAAAATAGAAATTATTTTGTCACAAGAAAATGAGGTTATCTTTTTACCATTTTAAGAATTAAGCGTACAAGAATGTTAACTCTTTATAAAATATGAGGAAAATTATAAATTGAGAAAATGTATATATTTTTACATGGATGTTTTAATGAAAAATAATGTATGTATTTATTTTATATGGTACCACATGACCATGATAGCAAGTCATATAAATATATTAAAAATAAGTAGAATTTTAGGTAATTTGAGACAATTCTTAATTATGCGGGAAATTGGTTAATTGCCGGGTAGTGGAATATTACCTAATTAATTAATTGAGTATTGAATAATGTTTAAATCCCCCAACAAGGGAATTACGTGGCAGTTTTTGCCTTTAGAAACAGGGTGACTCTTACATCTATTACAATAGGTGGCATATTCTTTAGTATAACATAAGCCTAATCCCTAAAAGCTACAACATAGTACTAATAGTTTTCTTATTTTACAAAGAGAATGCTTTTATATTCCACTCTCTTCTCCTCTGTGTTCTTTTCACTTTTCACTTCAGTATGTTTACTTCACTAGATAGTGATTACTTGGTGTATATTTTCGAAAGAATCTCAAATTTCACTTGGAATATTTGTGCCTAACTCTCCTATGTTATGTGTTTACTTACTAAGGTGAAGTAAAGAAAGTAACTTTGGAACAAACAATGATTTTCTTCACTTGGCACTCTCAAAGAAAATGGTGTCTCTCATTATTGAAGTCTTTAACACTCTCACCTTTTTGCTTCTTTTTTATCCGTGTCATTCATTCTATGAATAATAGAAGCTGCGGTTTCAAATAGTGTCTAGATGGGTTATGAACTACTTATCTCAATGATAGTGAGAAACTAATATCTTCTTTTCGTCTTACTAATGTTCTAAGATTTTGAATCGCGTAGTCTCCTTCAAGATAGCTTCACTCTATAAGTAAATGTATGAAAGGTCTTCCCTCCCTTTAATTCATATCTTTGATTGTTCACTCGCATCAGGATAAGCTCTAGAATACGTTTCATGTGTGTTTGATGGGGTAGCATGTCAGATCCGACGTTACATGTTTTGTCGCAATCAACATGTGTTGGAAAGATTGTCAATAGAATCGACTCAAGTACGTTAAGGCATCTTTCTTTTTGGCATGATCTATACGATACGAACAAAACAATCAAATGCGCAACTTCTATAAATGACTCTATTCATAGAAATACTAGAGATGCTTATGTTCTTGATTCCCCATGTGTCATATTATTGTATCATCTATTCATGGGTCTCAAAATACGTATGTTGGTAAAGTTTATTTCATGGTATTAATTAGAGGCATAATGGTCTTATGACGTACCGAGAGATTTTATTAACATATCTCATATTCATTTCATGTATTTATACATGCATGTTGACCCATGACTAGATGGCGTTATATACGTATATATATATATGTGTGTGTGTGTGTGTGTATGGAATATGGGAAAGGTTATGGCGTTATATACGTACTACACCAGATCAGCTGGTATACATTGATGATTTTGTCATAGTGGCCGAGATGATATGATGGGATGTCCTCAGAGGCTTGATGATATTATGAACACATGTACCTATGCACGACATGACATTCGTATGTATATGCATGAAACTATAAGTATATCATGATTTACAGAGTTATCCAGACTTACAGGTTGATTCTTATATGTCTTTAATTCATGTTAACTTATTGTTATGTTTCGATTCTGCCTTACATACTCAGTACATTATTCGTACGGGCGTTCTTTTGTTGGGGACACTAAATTCATGCATGCAGGTATAGATAATTATTTTGTTGATCCCTCATAGTATATGAGATTGGCATTCAACGAGGGATTGGTAAGGGTCCACCTCATTCGGAATGCAGCCGAGTCTATGAGTCATCGAGTCACAGTTTTGCTACAGACTTATGGGTAGGCCGGTACCCTGTCTCATTTAATGTTAAATAACTTAGAGGCTTTGTAGACAGAGTTTCATTTTGTACAGTATGTCCTAGGCCTTGACAGCCCATATGTATTTATGTTCTAAGAGAAATGGATCAATGATACAGTGTTGCCCACTTATAGTTGAATATTACGAGTTGTGGCCATGTTGGTCCATGATATTTACAAGTAAAATAAAAAGTTATAGAGTGGTTCGTTTGGGATAGCTCGGCACCGGGTGCCAGCCACTCCTCCCCAAGTTTGGGGCGTGACACTAAAACATGGGACGGATCGTCGTGATCTTCCGGAGCATGGAAACATGGAACACTAGATGAACTACAGAGAGACTGGGTGGTAGTGCAAGTCTATAAGCCACCTCTCCAAACCTTTCAAGGATCTTAAAAGGTTCGATATACTTAGGGCTCAACTTGCCCTTCTTTCCGAACCTCATAACACCCTTCATGGGTGAAACCCAGAGCAAGACCCGCTCCTCAACCATGAAATGTAACGTCACGAGTCTTTCGATCAGCATAACTCTTCTGTCTGACTAGGCTATACGAAGACGGTCCTGAATTAATTTAACCTCTTCTAAAGCATCCTGAACTAAATCTGTACTCAATAGCCTAGCCTCACCCGGCTCAAACTAACCCACTGGAGACCGACACCGCCTACCATACAAAGCCTCATACGGTGCCATCTGAATGCTTGAATGATAGCAGTTGTTATAGGCAAACTCTGCAAGTGGCAAGAACTGATCCCAAGAACCCCCAAAATCCATCACACATGCACGAAGCATATCCTCCAATATCTAAATAGTGCGCTCGGACTGTCCGTCCGTCTGAGGGTGAAATGTTGTACTCAACTCAAACCGAGTACCCAACTCACGTTGTATGGCTCTCCAAAACCATGATGTAAACTACGTACCCTATTCAGAAATAATAGATACCGGTACGCCATGAAGTCTGACAGTCTCACGAATGTAAACCTAAGCCAACTACTCTGAAGAATAAGTAGTATCCAGAGGAATGAAATGAGCTGACTTGGTCAATCTATCCACAATCACCCATACTGCATCGAACTTCCTCCGAGTCGGTGAGAGCCCAAAAACAAAATCCATAGTGATCCGCTCCTATTTCCTCTCCGGAATCTCTAGCTTTTGAAGCAATCCACCTGGCGCTGATGCTTATAACTCACCTACTGACAATTTAGGCAACGAGCTACATATTCCATTATGTCCTTTTTCATCTGCCTCCACCAATAGTATTTTCACAAATCATGATACATCTTCGCAGCACCCGGATGAATGAAGTATCATGAATTGTGAGCCTCATGGAGAATCAACTCACACAAGGCATCTACATTGGGCACACATAGCCGGACCTACATCCATAATACACCATCCGCCCCAATAGTGACCTCCTTGTCATTCCGTGCTGAACCGTATCCTCGAGGACAAGCAGATAGGGGTCATGATACTGATGCTCCCTGATACGATCATAAAGAGAAGAATAAGAAACCACGCAAGCCAAAACTCGATTTGGAAACATCCAATCTGACAAACTGGTTGGTCAAGGTTTGAACATCCAAGGCTAAAGGCCTCTCTGCTACCGGTAGATATGCTAAGCTGGCCAAACTCTCAGCCTTGCGATTTAAGACATCGACCACCACATTGGCCTTCCCGGGATGATAAAGAATGGTGAAGTCATAATCTTTAAGCAACTCCAACCATCTCTACTGCCACAAGTTAAGATCCTTCTATTTAAACAGATGTTGTAGACTCCAGTGATCGATGTAGGCCTCAAAAGGGACACCATACAAATAGTTCTGCCAGATCTTCAAGACATAAACAATAGCTGCTAACTCGAGGTCATGGACAAGATAGTTCTTCTCATGCACCTTCATATGTATGGACGCATTGGCAAACACCCTACCGTCTTGCATCAAAATTGCGCCGAGACCAATGCACGACGCATCACAATACACTGCATAGGACCCCGAAATATAGGCAATACCAATACTGGGGCTGTAGTTAAAGTTGTCTTGAGCTTTTGAAAGCTCTCCTCACACTCCTCGGTCCACCTAAATGGAGCACCCTTTTTGGGTCAATCTAGCCATAGGTGCTGCAATAGACGAGAAACCCTCCACAAATTGACGGTAATGCCCCGCCAAGCCAAGAAAACTCCAGATATCTGTAGATGAGGACGATCTGGTCCAACTCTGCATTGGTTCAATCTTATTTAGGTCTACCTTAATCCTATCACTCGACACTACATGACCCAAAAATTCCACTGAATCTAGCCAAAATTCACACTTCAAAAATTTTGCATGTAACTTCTTCTCCCTCGAAGTTTGAAGCACAGTCCTCAAGTGCTACTCATGATCCTCCCGAATCTTGGAGTACACCAGAATGTCATGAATAAACACAATAATGAATGAGGTAAGATAAGGCTGAAATACATTGTTCATCAAGTGCATGAATGTTGTTGGGGCGTTGTCAGCCCAAAGGATATCACCAGGAACTCATAATGACCATACCGATTCATAAAAGTAGTTTTCGGGATATCTGGCTCCCGAATCGTCAACTGATGATAGCCTGAATGCAAGTCAATCTTAGTGAACACTCTGGAACCCTAAAGCTAATCAAATAGGTCATCAATAGTAGGCAATGGATACCTGTTCTTCACTGTAACCTTGTTTAACTAACAATAATCGATACACATAAAAATAGAACCATCCTTCTTCTTCACAAATAAAACTGGCGCACCCCAAGGCGACACACTGGACCGAATAAAGCCCTTATCAAGCAACTCCTACAACTGCTTCTTTAACTCTTTCAACTCTGTTGAGGCCATACGAAAGGGTGGAATAGAAATGGGCTGAGTGCCCAGTAACAAATCAATACCAAAGTTGATGTCTCTATCAGGCGGCATGCCCGAAAGATCTACCTGGAATACATCTGGAAAATCCCTCACTACCGGAAATGACTCAACGGTAGGAGTGTCAACACTAACATATCTCACATATGCCAGATACACATCACACCCCTTCTCAACCATCCGTTGAGCCTTAAGAAATGGAGCAACCCTTCTAGGAACATAATCTAGGGTACCTCTCTACTCTAACCATGGTGGATCTAGCATACCCAATGTCACGGTCTTGGCATGAAAATTGAGGATAGCATGATATGACAATAACCAGTCTATGTCGAAAAAGACATCGAAATCCACCATACCGAGCAGTAATAAATTAGTTCTAGTGTCAAAACCACTAATAACAACCAAACACGATCGATACACACGGTCAACAACAATAGAATCTCCCACGGGTGTAGACATATAGACAGGAGAACTCAAATAATCACTAGATATGCCTAAATACAAAAATAAGATGACACATAGGAATAAGTGGAGCCTGATCAAATAAGATTGATGCATCTCTATGACAGACTAGAACAATACCTGTGATGATAGAATCGGATGCAACTGCCTCCGTCCTAGTAGGAAGGGCATAATATCATTCCTTGGCCTCCCCCTATAAGGCAACCACTACCTGCTCGACCTCCACCTCTAGATGGCTCTACAGGTGGGGTGGCAACTGGTGCGGCAACCATGGATTGAGAAGCCTGAGGACCCGGTGGAGCATGCAGTGCCTAAGAAATTTGTGGAGGTGCGCCCCTCCCGAGTCTGGGGCAATCCCTCACTGCATGAAGAGTGTAACCACACTCAAAACAAGCTCTTGGAGGATGTGTCTACTGCGACTGGCTCGAGACTGATCGACTAGACTGACCGCTGAAAGCACCCCGTGCAAGAGGTACGCTAGATAGTGGCGGTGCATAATAAGGAGCCTGGGGCCTATGAGTAGTTGTAGAACCGCTGGCGGCTTGAAGTGTTGAATGAACAGGGCGACCTACTTATCCCCTACCCTGATGAGCTGCAGTTGGGGAACGAGTACCATTGTATGTGCTAGACTCTCATTGGCCTCTCTCTCTCTCTCTCTCTCTCTCTCTCTCGAATCAGCATACCCTCCAATCTCCTAGCAATCCCCACTACCTGTTGGTACATAATATCCATCTCCAAATCTCTGGCCATGCTAAATCTGATACTAAGGTTGAGCCTCTCAATAAATCGAAAAACTCGCTCTCGAATAGTAGCAACTAAGGTTGGTTCATGCCTAGCCAAATCACTAAATCAGACCGTATACTCTGACACGGTCATAGAACCCTGGCGCAACTACTCAAACTCTATGCGCCATTCATCTTTAAGACTCTAGGGAACATACTCCCACAAGAACATATCCGAGAACTGGGTCCAAGTGAGTGAAGCTGCCTCGGCAGGGCTATCAAACTCATATGCTCTCTACACTGATAGGCCGCTCCTCTAAGCTAGAACATAGTGAAAAAAAATCCCACTAGACTTTGCAACACCCATAGTACGGAGGATCCGGTGGCATACCTCCAAAAAACCCTGGGCACCCTTTGATGCCAAGCCACTGAATATAGGAGGGTGGTACTTCTTGTACCTCTCGAGCCTGAGCTGCTCCACCTCAGAAACAGTTGCCCTAACCTCAGGCTAAACTGGAGCTATCGGCTGCATCGGTATGACCTCTGGAACCTGGTCGACCCAGACACGCTACTTTGGGGTACAGATGGTGGGAATACGTGCTCCTCCTCTGGACTGAGATGTAGCGGGATCAAGGGGAATGCTGCCTAAGCCAAGGTGTTGAACATGCACAAAAATTGGGCTAGAGTCTCCTGGAGGGCTGGTGCAGTAACAGGCATCTCAGGTGCCTTCCCTCCAACTGGAGCTACTGGTGGCTCCTCTGTAGCAGCTTGTGTAGGTGCTCTAGTTGCAACACGTGGACGTCCTCGGCCCTACCCTGGCCCCGACCCTGACCTTTCATAGCTCTAGCAGGGGGCGCGAGTGTCTGGTTATCCAATCTAGCTGATGTGTCCTCACCATCTATGAGAGAATAGAAAGACATAAATTTAGAGTCCGAAGTTAAAATCTTGCACGATAAGGAATCAAAGAATTGAAATGTTTCCTAACAGTTCCATAGCCTCCCAAAGATAAGTACAGATGTTTTAGTACCAATCCGCGAGACTCTACTAAACTTGCTTATGACTCATAACACATATGAACCTAGAGATTTGATACCAGCTTGTCACCACCCCATTTTCCCTTTATAAGACATCGTGACAGCACCAAGTCTCTAAGACTAGGTAAGCCTAATAATTATGCGGAATAACAGAACATAAAACTGAAACTCAAATCTCAATATCTGAAATAAATAAAACTACAATTAAAATGATTACAACTCCCAAAACCCGGAAGAAATAAGTCACGAGATATAAGAGAAATGCTAAATATCTCTACACATTAAAGTCTAATAAAAATAAGGAAGAACAACACCATAAAGAAGAGGGGAACTCCGAGGTCTGCGGAGCTGGCAGATATACCTTAAAGTCTCCATGTACTCACTTCTCACTGATAGCGGGGCTGGTAGGAAGTAGTTGGATCAACACAAAAAGATGTTTAGAAGAGTAGTATGAGTACACCACAACGGTGCTCAGTAAGTTCCAAGATAACCTCGGTAGAGTAGTGGCGAGATCAGGTCAGGGCCCTACTGGAATAAAAAGGAAGCAAGGTAAGAGATATAAATATATAATGAAAAGACTGAGAATTTAGTAAATGAAATATTTTAGAAAGGTAACAAAATAACAAATAGGGGTAAACAACAGGGGCGCTCCCGAGGTACCACCTCGTAATCCCAAAAGTAAACACACAACATGGGAGCTCCCGAGATACCAGCTCATAGTCCCAAAAGTAAATACACTAGCTCCACAGGTACTGCCTCATAGTCTCAAAAGTAAATACACAACTCGTATCGGTGGAACAACGAATTTACAACAAGAAATCTTTACAGTTAAAGACTGGATACAAAATCAAGGAAGCAGGAATTCAACTAAGCATGTAGCACAGATTTTTAGTATAAATTAAGACACGTAGACATGCGATATTAGGATAAACATGGTAACAACACATGTTAATGCAACTCAGTTAAGGAATTTAAAAGAAGATTACTCATCAAGAACTGGATTTTTCAATAATTAACTCGAGTACGCACTTGTCACCTCATGTACATGACCTTCAAGTATTTCAAATACCATAACAAGATCAAAACCTAAGGGAAATTTCCCCCACACAAGGTTAGACAAGCCACTTACCTCAAGTCAAGCTCAATCAATCAATAAGAATACCTTTCCCACGATTTCCGACTCCGAATGGCCCAAATCTAGCCAAAATAAATTACATACTATAAATATATCTATAAGAAACTAATCTAAATAAAGAAATCAAGGCTTTAACAAGAATTTAGAAAATCACCCCAAAAAATAGACCCGAGGCCACGCCTCGAAATCGGGTAAAAATCACAAAATACGAACACCCATTCAATATCGAGTTTACCCATACCAAAACTCAATCTGACCTCAAATCGCCTTTCAATTCTAAAAAATTCGGTCTAAGAACTTTAACCATTTTCTCCCAAATTTCTCACTCCAAATCCTTAATTAAATGAAGAAATTAATGATAGATTAGTGGGTATTAATCAAATATGAGCATAGAATCCTTTAACAAATGCTTCCTCTGAAAATCCCTCAATTTCTCGCCTCAATCCAAGCTCTCTAGGTCCAACAATGGATAATGAAATCAAACCCTCGACTATTTCTTTTTTCTGCCCAGTCAAACCGCAACAGCGGTCCAAAATCCGCTTCTGCGGTACCGTTTTTGCGTGAAACTCTACATCTGCGGAGTGCACTTAAAGTCTCAGATGCTACACCTGCGCACCACCATCCGCATATGCGGACGCGCTTCTGCACCGCCCGTCTGCTTCTGCGGAAGCCTTGGCCAACTCAGCTCCTTCACTCTCCATTTTTGCGATCACCCTTCCGCAGGAGCAGCTCCGCTTCTGCGGCCTTCACGCCGCACTTGCGACCACTGGCCAAACTCCACAGGTGCTATTACACTAGTATGTGCCCAACTTCACCAATTTACTCAACTCCAATTTCAATCTGTTAGCCATTCAAAATCCACCCGAGGCCTCCTAGACCTCAACCAAATAAACCAAAAAGTCCTAAAAACATTATATGAACTTAGTCGAACCTTCAAATAACATCAATCAACGCTAAAAAATACGGATCGCACCCCAATTCAAGTTTAATGAACTTAGGAAATTCCAACTTCTACAAACGATGCTGAAACCTATCAAATCAGGTCCGATTGACCACAAATTTTTCAAACAAGTCACATTTAACATTATGGACCTACTCCAACTTCCGGAATTGGAATCCGACCTTGATATCAAAAAGTCTACCCCCGGTCAAACTTCCCAAGATTCATCCAACCTTTGCCAATTAACACCGAAATGACCTACGGACCTTCAAGTCAATATCTAGACATGCTCCTAAGACCAAAATCACCCTAGGGAGCTATTGGAACCATCAAAACTCCATTCTAGAGTCGTCTTCATACAATTCAATCTACGGTCAATTCCTACGACTTAAACTTCCATATTAAGGACTATGTATCCCATTCCACTCTGAAACTCACCCGAACAAGACACCAAAAATCCCGGCAAGTCATATAAGCATAAAATGAAACAGGGGAAGCAATAAAAAGATGATTGGGGCTTATACACTCAAAACGACCGGTCGGGTTGTTACATTTGTATAGTTCTTGTCCATTCAAAATAATTTCGTCCAAGGTCTTACTAGGACCATAGTAGAAGACTGCAACCCTAAATTCTTGCTCTGTGGAGGACCTGTGCAACATTTTCAAGAGGTTAGTGCTTTTAATCTCATAATTATATCATTGTCTGGTCTACATGTATCTGATACCTGATTTGTATACTTGCTTCCGTTGCGCATGTTCTAATAATTTGTATCAAAGTCTTACATCTAACTAGATAATGTAATTCATCATGAATAGAGTAATATTAAAATGTGTTGTTAAATGATACATGTTTCGTAGATTATTCTTTGAAAACCGTAGATTAATGTCACGATCAAAAATTCACTATAGGTCGTGATGGCGCCTAACGCCACCATCAGGCAAGCCAACGGTGATTTATCAGTTAATTACTCATTTTATTACCTAAAATCACAATTTCTATTAATTAAATAGTACCAAATAGAATTTACAGGGTGAAGTAACAAAAATTCCGTGAACCATCATACTAAACATCCAATAGAAAACTCCAAAACTCGGTGTCACAAGTACATGAGCATCAACTAGGAAATATAATAAAATACAACATCTGTCTGGAATACAAGTTAGACATGAGAATATAAATTAGATATGTATGCAGCGGATCGTAGTATAGAATGCAACTCACCGTGAAGTCCCCGCAATAGACGCGCCTCTGCACCCAGAGGACCACCCAGAGGATATGTCCCTGCAATATATATATATATATATACACACACACACACATATATATATATATATATATACATACATACCTGCACAATAAGTGTAGCAAGTACAACATGAGTAAGTAAATCAACGCGTGCCTAGTAAGTATCTAGCCTAACCCCAGAGAAGTAGTGACGAAGGATCGACATCGACACTTACTAGTGGTCCAATAAGACAAATACATTAAGAAGTAAACAGATATGAGGCAGAGTAAATAAACGACATAAACCATTATAAATACGTGGTACAATCCTCCTCTTAACCATAAACTCAAGCTCTCAACTAGCAGTTACCTCCTCAGCTGGTGTGTATATATATAATGGACCTCCCCCATATAGGTCTTCATAATTCAAATCAGGAAAAACTCACAAATACTTGGGCTTCTTTTCAAATAGTATGCACGATTCCAAAAGAGTATTTCATCAAAATGACGAGGCGTACGGCCCGATCCCATCATATTGTGTGCACTGTCGAGAGTAGAATGGCACAAACCATAGATGCATCTATTATACTACTGAGGCAAATGGTCCGCTCCCGTGAGAATGTGGTACTGCCAAGGTGAACGGCCTAATCCCATTGGAATAAGAAGCTTTAATGGGTCCTCGACCCCACTCATGAATAAACGTGTGAGTTATGAACTTTAATGAAAACCTTTTGAGGAAAACACATAGCGCGGGAGAAAATCCGTAAGAGGAGCACAATTATTCTGTGGCTAATTATGAAGCTCGTCAAATCTCTACAATAGCAAGTCTATCTCTCTACGCAACTCTAGTCTCAAGTTGTAACGTAAAATAAAGGGATTTAACAGGCAAGGAACTACTCAGATAGTACAGTTATAGCATGGCATGAACCTAAGTCCACCCGAACATATCATCAATCTAGCTACGTACGAACTCTCATCACCTCGTGCGTACGTAGTCACCGCAACAATTAGCACATATCAAATACATCACCTACGGGTAGTTTCCCCCTCACAAAGTTAGACAGGAGACTTACCTCGCTCCAAAGTTCCATGACTGGCCCCACAGCCTCTCTAACACCTCAAACTGATGCCCGTCGATCAAAAAATAGTCAAACAATGTGCAAACAAATAAAGATATACTCTAATACTCATAAAATCAACCATGGGGCCCACGTGCCTGGATTCCAAAGAAAATAAACATTACCCATAATATTACGAACTCAAATATATAATTTATTCTCAATTCCATGTCCAATTTCGTGGTCAAAATCTAAAAATACCAAATTCTAGGTTTTCTACCAAAATCCCAAATTTCTACTAACTTCCATGTTCCAATCCATGTATATTTCATGTAATTAACTCACAATAAGAAGAAATCACTTACCCACTAATAGATGATGAAGATAGCACTCCAAAATTTCTCCAAGGTCGACTCTCATGGAAGAAAATGAGATGAAAATGAGCCAAATCCCGCTTGTAAAAAAAGACCTCTACCCAGATGACCTTCCACTTGTGCGATCAGCTTAGCCGTTTCTGCGGCGTCACTTCTGTGGTAAAATCCACGCTTCTGCAAAGTCATGACCAACAGCCCTTGTCTGCTTCTGCGCTCCAAGCACTGCATCTGCGATCACGCAGGTGCAAGAATTGCTTTGCACCTGCGGCCTCTGCCCCGATCACCTCCAGTCGCTTCTGTGAACCACTTCCTCACTTCTACTAGGTTGTTTCTGTGACCAGGCTTCCGTAGAAGCGATCGCACCAGCAGCAAAAAATTTCTAGCTTTTACTTAAGTCCAAAATTCAATCCGTTAACCATCCAGAATCCACCCGAGGTCTCCGGGACCTTAACTAAATATACTAACACGTCCCAAAATACAATACGAACTTAGTAGAAGCCTTAAACCACGTCAAACTACGTCAAAATTATGGATTGCGCCTCGAATTAATATTATAAATTTTCAAATTCTATATCTTGTGCCGAAACATATCAAATCAATCCAGAATGACTTCAAATTTCGCACACGAGTCATAAATGACATAACGAAGCTATTCCAAGGCTCGGAACCCCAAACGGATGTTGATAACATCAAAATCCACTTCAAACCAAACTTATGAAATTCTTAAAACTTTAATATGCCAACCTTCTATAATAAGTGCCGAAATGATCCCGGATAACCCGATACTCAACCCGAACATACGCCCATCATACGAACCTATTGGACCTTCAAATCCTAATTCTGAGGTAATTTACTCAAAATTCAAACATTAGTCAATTCTTCCAACTTAAAGCTTCCAAAATTAGAATTTTCCATCCAAATCAACTCTAAACTTCCCAAAATTCAACTCTAACCCTGCGTACAAGTCATAATACATTAAGCAAAGTTACTTAAGGCCTCAAACCGCCAAATGACGCGCTAGAGGTCAAAATGGCCGATCAAGTCGTTATATTCTCCCCCACTTAAACATACGTTCGTCCTCGAATGTGATAAGAACTACTCCAAAGTAGCCCCAAAATAACTGTTCAACACCTTTTGCACCTACATGTACCACCACAACTCAGTTGAGCACATCAGCTCGAGTCAGACTGAAGATTCTCCCTTTTATTTAGTCCATAAGCTTTAGAACCAAATTCCAACCTCCGAATTTCTCTACAAAACCTGATTCTAACATACGAACACCGTATCGATCACTACACACTGTACCAAAACATGATCATGCACCCATTCTGACATCACACAATGCACCGCATAACTTATTTGCCCAAGGCAACCTCCTCCAAGCACAACAGCTAAAACTCTACTGACCCGAAGCCTGTAGTATACCTCATAACACATATAAGCCCTGTTCCAACTCTTGCTATACTGCCACGATGGAAGAGATGTGTAAAAACTCATAACCACCTATCGAATCAACAAATCATGGAGTCTCTCCCCCTGACAAGGACCATTACCTTATTCTGAACTGAATAATAATATTTGCTCTTTAATATACCCTACATAAATTCAATCGTACTGATTTCAGGTCCAATAACCTTGTCTCACCCAGTATAAGTTGCTCGGCATTAAGCCGCCTCAAATACTGACCAAGATCTCATATGACGCCATCAATACGCCAACAAGATATAAGGAAGAACAAACTCTATAAAAAGTACTACCCGGCCTGCGTAAAGAATAAAACGGTCAAACAGACGCTATGAACCCTTCTCAAAGAATGAGAAACAAAATACACAAGAATGGAATAGGAATCGTACTCATCATCTCACTATTGTAGCGTGCAACCCGATCCATACATGATACTATTGCAGCGTGCAACCTAATCCAAACAACATACCCGTGGCAACATGCCACTCGATACACCTATAACAATAAATAAGGAAATACTCATCAATCCAAAATGCTTATACCTACTAAATACCCGAATATCAATCACAAGCACGCCAAGTGCAAAAATACATTCCCGGGGTGACAGATAACGCCATACGTTATGAAATCCAAGAACAACTGAGGTGCGATAAATGACTTGTATCTCGAGAGCCATCTTGCTCATAAACACCACAAGCTAGATGAGACCTCAACACATGTGCGAATAATCAAGCTGTCTTACAACTCACATTGCATAATAGAGTATTACATAGATTAGCTCGCGATAGGAATAACATCCGAATCCTAATAGCTCCTCTGTAAGCAATGTTAAGATGAATGGACACATCTGACCTCATGTAGAGCACACATTCACATTAGACCCACCATGTAACGACCATGTAATAGGTCAAAATAGAATTTCGGAAGTTGGAGTAGGTCTGTTGTGTCAATTTTGACGTGTGTGCAAAATTTCAGGTCATTCGGATAAGGTATGATGGACTTTTTGATCGAAAGCGGAATTTGGAAGTTTTTGGAATTCTTAGGCTTGAATCCGATGTAAATTTGGTGTTTTGATGTTGTTTTGAGCATTCCGGAGGTTGGAACAAGTTTGAATAAGGTTATGGGATTTTTTGTCATATTTGGTTGAGGTTCCGTGGGCCTCGGGTGAGTTTCGGGTGGTTGAAAGAATCATTTAATGTTTGAAAAGGTTGCAGAAAAACTGTTGTTGGTGTTGTAGCCTTTTGGCCTTCGCATTCGTGATGGATGTCCCACGTTCGCGAAGGGTTAGGATTTGAGGCAGTAGAGTTGGCCTTCACATTTGCGAATGTGGTCCCATGTTCGCGAAGGGCTGAGGTCAGTGGTCATCGCGTTCACGAGGGTCTTGTCGTGTTCGCGTAGAGGAAAGGTGAGCAGCTGGGTTCCTGGGGAATTGTTCTTTGTGTTCGCGAGCTGGTAGTCGTGTTCGCGATGATTTGATGAGATGAAGCTGGGCAGAATGTTTAAAAGACCATTTCCACAATTTTGGGTCTAAGTTTCACCATTGTTGAGTAATTTTGGAGCTTTTTGAAGAGGATTGAAGAGAATCAAGGGGAAACACTTGGAGATAAGATCTATGGACTTAATACTCGATCCTAATGTGATTTCTACCTAATTAAACATGGAATTTGTGGAATCTAAAGCCTAAAATTGGAAGTTAGGGCTTGGAAATTGGAAACCTAAATCTAGGGATTTGAGGGGTCATTTGTGGTCGATTTTGGTATTCTTGATATGTATGAACTCGTAAGAGAGTAAGGATTCTAGTTTAGTGATTTTTTTCAGAATTCGAGATGTGGGCACGGGGGGCGGGTTAGGCTAACTTCAAATATTTTATGTAAATTGGTTAATTTTGAGTGGGCTTTGTTCCCTTAGCATATTTTGATGGTATAAATCCGTTTTTGGATAGATTTGGAGCATCCAGAGACCGATTTGAGGGGAAAAGGCATCGCGGGCTAGAGTTTGGACTAGATAGAGGTAAGTAATGATTCTAAATGTTGTCCTAAGGGTATGAAACCCCGGATTTCACATTGTTGTGATACTTTGAGGTGACGCACACGCTAGATGACGAGCGCGGGGTCGTGCACCGTTGGGGATTGTGACTTAGTCTATCCCGTATGACTGTTTAACCACGTATTTAATTGAAAACTGTTTGCTATCATTGTGTTTTGGAAAGTATTATCATGTTTGAGCTTAATGCCATATTTGAGGCCTCGTGCCAACTGTTTTGGACCCTTAGGGGATTTTTACTATTATTCCTCACTATTTTTACTCCATATTTGTACTCAGTCATGCTGTATTCTACTATTTTCATAACTCAGCCATATTTACTCCGTTTTTGACATTTTTAATGATATTTTGGGTTGAGCATCATGTTTTACTATGCCCGAGTGGCTTGAGAGATTTCTGACTGAGTGAGGTCGAGGGCCTGTGTTGTGAGGATATTATGAGGTCGGGTTGTGCGCTGTAGTAGTGTGTACTGATTCATGATTATGAGGTCGAGGGCCAGTTTGATTATGCCACGAGATGGCTTGATATAGCGCTTGGGCTATAGGAGCCCCTCTGGATTCTGCACACTCATAGTGAGCGCGGGTACCGAGTGTGAGATATGATATTGCCCGAGGGGCTATTGTTGTTTCATGTTATTTCCCGAGGGGCTGATACGAGTGACTGTGAGATTGCTTGAGGGGCCGGTTCTGTTGGTATTTTTCCCGAGGAGTTGATTTATATTTCTATCCTTTTCTCCCTATTTTCATCACTCGTTTGAACTACTTAAAGATGTTTTAAAGAGGTTTTTACTGAACTAAGGTGTTTTATGAGCTTTTACTATTTTATTGCATTCTTCTGGTTTTATACTATTTGTTGTAACATTATGTTGTGTTTTACGTATTTTCTTATCTCTCAGCTACCTTTACTTTTATTATTTACTGAGTTGGCGTACTCACATTACTTCTTGTACCCTGTGTGTAGATCCAAGAGTCTCGGGTCACACTAGTGAGTGCTTATTTGCTTTCCAGCATTCTTGTTCGGAGTTGACTAGGTAGTTGCTCTGCATTTGCAGCCTAGTGCTTCTCCTTCCTATATTTATTTCACTTTGTACTAGCCTTGTATTAGACTATGTTGTCTTTTCATACTCTTAGACGGATGTTAGATTCTTATGACTGGTGATACCCCGATGTCGGGCTGTGTTTGTTTCTGCATTATTCTATTCTACTCTATATTTTGGGATTTATAGCCTGTTAGTGACTTTAAAATGAATTATTATAACTGTTTAGTTGGTTTGGGGTTTGTTTCGGTTGGCCATGTTTCACGATATGCGCCATCACAACCGGATCCGATTTAGGGTTGTGACAAGTTGGTATCAGAGCCTAGGTTACATTGGTCTTACGAGTCATGAGCAGGTTTAGTAGAGTCTCGCGGATCAGTATAGAGACATCTGTATTTATCCTCGAGAGGCTGTAGAACCTTTAGTAAAACTTCATATTCTTGAAATTCTTGTCGTGCGAATCTATTGATCTGAGTACTAAACTTCTGTTATTCTATTTTCTCACAGATGGTGAGGATACGTACTACTGGTCAGGATGGACGACCACCAGTACCACCAGCTGGGGCCACTAGAGGCTGAGGACGTGGTCAAGGCTGTGGTAGGGGCAGGGATGTAGTTCGCACAGCAGCTAGGGCAGCACCTGCAGATCCACCAGCCGCCCCAGTTCATGACCAAGTCCCAGTTGTGGACGCTCCAGCAGCACCAGCTCAGGCACCAGCTATGCCTATAGTGATTCCAGGCCTTCAGGAGGCCCTGACCCAGATTCTATCAATATGCACTGGCCTAGCTCAAACGGTCTCAGTTACTATAGCCGCAACTACTTCTCAGGCCGGGGAAGGTACTCAGACTCCCGCCACTCGCACACCTGAGCAAGTCGTGCAAGGACTTCAGACACCGAGGGAACCTCCAGCCCAGCTTGTTGCAGCTGTTCAGGACTATATAGCTCATGTTATGCTAGAGGATGAGCAGTGCAGGTTGGAGAGGTTTAGTATACTTCAGCCTCTAACTTTCAGTGGTGTAGAGGTCAAGGATGCCTAGGGTTTCTTGGCAAGTGTTAGATGATTCTTCGTAAAGCGGGTATTTTGGAGACCAGCGGGGTCGCATTTACTACTTTTCGATTTTCTAGAGCTGTCTTCACTTGGTGGGAGGCTTGTGAGAGGCGTAGGCCTGTTAGTGTAGCACCCCTTACCTGGCAGTAGTTCTCCATTCTCTTTTTGGAGAAGTATGTGCCACAATCTCATAGAGAGGAGCTGCGTAGGTAGTTCGAGCAGTTGCGTCAGGGAGATATGACTGTGATGCAATATGAAATGAGGTTTTTGGAGTTAGCTCGTCATGTTGTTTGGTTGGTTCCTACAGATAGAGAGAGGATCAGGAGGTTCGTTGATGGCCTCACATACTAGCTTCGAATTCTCATGACCAGGGAAAGGGTGTCTGGTGCTGCTTTTGAGGAGGTTGTTGACATTGCTCATGAGATTGAGCCCATTCGTCGCTAGGAGCGAGATGAGAGGGAGGCCAAGAGGCCTCGGGGATCTGGTAGTTATGGTGGTGCTTTTTCGAGAGGTCAGTTTCAGCACGGTAGAGTCCATCCATTCAGACATGCTCAGTCAGCTCGCCCAGGTTATCATGGGACATCATCGGGTCATGGTTCTCACAGTTCTCATCAGGTCCATTCATCACTCAGTGCCCTTCCAACCTAGAGTTCGTCCCGTGCTCTTCTATGCCAGGTGCATCTACTAGTCATTCCGGTGCTAGAGGTTCCCTTCAGTCCCCATCTCCAGCACCAGGGAGTTGTTATGAGTGTGGAGAGTTGGGCCACATGTGGAGGTAGTGTCCTCGTCGTGTTGGAGGTTCGTCTTAGTAGAGGAGTTAGCCATCGGCTTCAACGCTAGTTACTTCACCACCACCCACCCACCCAGCTAGGGGTGTGGGTCAGTCAACTAGGGGTCTTCCTAGAGGGGGAGGTCGATTAGGTGGTGGTCAGTCCTGTTTCTATGCACTCCCAGCTAGACCTGATGATACTGCTTCAGATGTTGTGATTACAGGTATTGTCTCAGTCTGCCACAAAGATGTCTCTGTGTTATTTGATCCTGGTTCCACTTTTTTATATGTGTCATCATATTTTTCTCGTTATTTGGATACACCACGTGAGTCTCTTGTTTCATATGTTCATGTATCTACTTCGATGGGCAATACTATTATTGTGGACCGTATGTACTGGTTGTGTGTGGTGACTATTGGGGGTCTGGGGACCCGAGTGGACCTGTTATTGCTTTGTATGGTGGACTTTGATGTGATATTGGACATGGATTGTCTATCTCTGTGTCGTGCTATTTTGTACTGTCATGCTAAGAAAGTGACATTGACTATGTCGGGTGTGCCATGGATTGAGTGGAAAGGTTCGACTGATTTTTTCCCCAGTAGGGTGATTTCGTTCTTGAAGGCCCAGCGGATGGTTGGGAAAGGTTTTCTTTCATATTTAGACTTTGTGAGGGATGTCGGTGCAGAGACTCCTAGTATTGATTCTTTTCCTATGGTGAGGGATTTTCCCTATGTGTTTCCTGCAAACCTGTCGGGCATGCCACCAGACAGGGATACTGATTTCGGTATTGATCTAGTGTCGGGCACTCAGCCCATTATTATTTCACCATATCGTATAGCACCAGCGGAGTTGAAGAAGTTAAAGGAGCAGCTTCAGGAACTCCTTGATAAGGGGTTCATTCGGCCTAGTGTGTCGCCTTGGGTGCGCTTATTCTATTTGTGAATAAGAAGGATGGCACGATGAGGATGTGCATTGATTACAGGAAGTTAAACAAAGTAACAATCAAGAGCAAGTATCATTTTCCTTGTATCGATGATTTGTTTGACTAGCTTCAGGGAGCGAGAGTGTTTTCCAAGATTGATCTCCGTTTAGGTTATCACCAGTTGAAGATCAGGGACTCGGATACTCTTAAGACGGCTTTAAGGACCCGATATGATCATTATAATTTCCTGGTGATGTCTTTTGGGCTAACCAATGCCCCAACAGCATTCATGCATTTGATGAACAACATGTTTCGGCCTCATCTCAACTCGTTTGTCATAGTTTTCATTGATGATATTCGGGTATACTCGCGTAGTCAGGAGGAGCACGTGGAGCATTTGAGAGTTGTGTTTCAGAGATTGAGGGAGGAGAAAATTTATGCAAAGTTCTCCAAGTGTGAGTTTTGGCTCAGTTCAGTGGCTTTCTTGGGGCATGTGGTGTCCAGTGAGGGTATTCAGGTTGATCCAAAGAAGATAGAAGCGCTTCAGAGTTGGCCCAGGCCGTCCTCAGCCACAGAGATTCACAGCTTTCTTGGTTTGGCAGGTTATTACCGTCGGTTTGTTCAGGGATTTTCATCTATATTATCACCCTTAACCAAATTGACTCAAAAGGGTGCTCTATTTATGTGGTCGGATGAGTGTTAGGAGAGCTTTCAGAAGCTCAGGACTGCCTTGACCACATCTCCAGTGTTAGTTTTGCCATCAGCTTCAGGTTCATATACCGTGTACTGTGATGCTTCGAGAGTTGGTATTGGGTATGTGTTGATGCAGGAGGGTACAGTTATTGCTTATTCTTTTCGTCAGTTGAAGCCCCATGAGAAGAACTACCATGTTCATGATTTAGAGTTGGCTGCCATTGTTCACGCGTTAAAGATTTGGAGGCATTATTTGTTTGGTGTTTCTTGTGAGGTGTTTACTGATCATCGTAGCCTCCAGCACCTGTTCAAGCAAAAGGACCTTAATTTGAGGTAGCGTAGATGGTTGGAGCTGCTAAAGAACTATGATATCACTATTTTGTACCATCCGGGGAAGACCAATGTGATGGTCGATGCCTTGAGTAGGAAGGCAGTGAGTATGAAGAGTTTGGCGTATATTCCTGTTGGGGAGAGACCTCTTGCGGTTGATGCTCAGGCCTCGGCCAATCAGTTCGTGGGGTTGGATATTTCGGAGCCCAGTCAGGTATTAGCTTGTGTGATTTCTCGGTCTTCCTTATTTGATCACATCAGAGCGCGCCAGTATGATGATCCCCATTTGCTTGTCCTTAAGGATAGAGCTCAGCACGACAATGGCAGAGATGTGACTATTGGTGATGATGGGGTGTTAAGGATGTAGGGCCGGTATGTGTGCCCAATGTAGATGGACTTCGGGATTTAATTCTAGAGGAGGCCCATAGCTCGCGGTATTCTATTCATCCGGGTGTCGCGAAGATCTATCAAGATCTGAGACAGCATTATTGGTGGAGGAGAATGAAGAAGGACATTGTGGGATTTGTAGCTCGGTGTCTCAATTGTCAGCAGGTGAAATATGAGCATCAGAGATCGGGTGGCTTGCTTCAGCAGATGGATATTCTAGAGTGGAAGTAGGAGCGGATCACCATGGACTTTGTAGTTAGGCTCCCACAGACTTTGAAGAAGTTCAATGCTATTTGGGTGATTGTGGATCGGCTGACCAAGTCCGCGCACTTCATTCCGGTGTGTACTACCTATTCTTCAGAGCAGTTGGCAGAGATCTATATCCGGGAGGTTGTTCGCTTGCATGGTTTCCCAGTTTCCATCATTTCAGATAGGGGCACTCAGTTTACTTCATAGTTTTGGAGGTCTATGCAACGAGAGTTGGGTACTCAGGTTGAGTTGAGCACAGTTTTTCACCTTCAGACGGATGGGAAGTCCGAGCGTACTATTCAGATATTGGAGGACATGTTGCGCGCTTGTGTCATTTATTTTGGAGGGTCATGGGATCAGTTTCTACCGCTCGCAGAGTTTGCTTATAACAACAGTTACCAGTCAAGTATTTAGATGACTCCATATGAGGCTTTGTACGGAAGGCGATGTAGACAGTCGGTTGGTTTGAGCCGGGTGAGGCTAGACTATTGGGTACAGACTTGGTGCAGGATGCTTTAGACAAGGTGAAAGTGATTTAGGAAAGGCTTCATACGGCGCAGTTGAGACAAAAGAATAATGCTGACAAGAAGGTTGGGGATGTGTCCTACATGGTAGGTGAGAAGGTTCTATTAAAGGTTTCACGAATGAAGGACGTTATGAGATTTGGGAAGAAGAGTAAATTGAGTCCTCGGTTCATTGGGACTTTTGAGGTTCTTCGAAGGATTGTGGAGGTGGCTTATGATCTTGCGTTGCCACCCAGCTTATCGAGTGTGCATCCGATATTTCATGTTTCTATGCTCTGAAAGTATATTGGCAATCCGTCTCATGTTTTAGATTTCAGCACGGTTCAGTTAGATGATGATTTGACTTATGATGTGGAGCCAGTAGCTATTTTGGAGCATCAGGTTCGAAAGTTGAGGTCAAAGGATATAGCTTCAGTGAAAGTGTAGTAGAGAGGTCGTCCTGTGGAGGAGGTTACCTGGGAGACCGAGCGGGAGATGCGGACCAGATATCCTCACCTATTTGAGGCTTCAAGTATGTTTCTTGACTCGTTCGAGGACGAACGTTTATTTAAGAGGGGGAGGATGTAATGACTCGGCCGGTCATTTTATGAGTTACCGCTCTGTATCCCCCATTTATGCTTCTTAATGTCTTGTTCAGCGGTATTATGTGTTATCGGGTTGGTTGGTTTTGGTTCAGAGAGGTTTTGGTAAGGTTTGAGACACTTAGTCTCTTTTGAGTAAGCTTAGGTTGGAAAAGTACAGGATGTTGACTTATGTGAAAAGGGACTCGTATGTGAATTATGATGGTCGGATAGCTTTGGGAGGTGATCTGGGACTTAGGAGCATGATCGGAATGTGTTTTGGAGGTCCGGAGTAGACTTAGGCTTGAATTGGCAAAATTGGAATTTTAGCGTTTTCCGATTGATAGGTGAGATTTTGATATAGGGGTCGAAATGGAATTCTGCAAGTTGGAGTAGGTCTGTTGTGTCAATTGTGACATGTGTGCAAAATTTCAGGTCATTCAGACGAGGTATGATAGACTTTTTGATCGAAAGTGGAATTTGGAAGTTTTTGGAATTGTTAGGCTTGAATCCGATATAAATTTGGTGTTTTGATGTTGTTTTGAGCGTGCCGAAGGTTGGAACAAGTTTGAATGAGGTTATGGGATTTGTCGGCATGTTTGGCTGAGGTCTTGAGAGCCTCGAGTGAGTTTCGGGTGGTTGAACGAATCATTTCATGTTGGTAAAAGTTGCAGAAAAACTGTTGTTGGTGTTGCAGGCTTTTCGCCTTCGCATTCGCGAAGGTTTAGGATGTGAGGCATTAGAGTTGGCCTTCACATTCGCGAAGGTGGTCCCGCATTCACGAAGGGTTGAGGTCAGTGGTCATCGCGTTCGCGAGGGTCTTGCCACATTCGCGTAGAGGAAAGGTGAGTAGCTAGGGTCCTAGAGAATTGTTCTTCACGTTCGCGAGCTGGTAGTCGTGTTCGCGATGCTTTGATGAGCTGAAGCTTCGCGTTCGCGTTAGGTATGTCGCATTCACGATGAAGGAATAAGTGGTCAATGTAAGTTTGTGCTTCACAAACGCGAGGCATTGACCGCGTTCACTAAGAAGGAACGTGAATAGCTGGGCAGAATGTTTAAAAGACCATTTCCGCAATTTTGGGTCTAAGTTTCACCATTGTTGAGCGATTTTGGAACTTTTTGAAGAGGATTAAAGAGGGAATCAAGGGCAAACACTTGGAGGTAAGATTTATGGACTTAATACTCGATCCTAATATGATTTCTACCTAATTAAACATGTAATTTGTGGAATCTAAAGCCTAAAATTGGAAGTTAGGGCTTAAAAATTAGAGACCTAAATCTAGGGAATTGAGGGGTCATTTGTGGTTGGATTTTGCTATTCTTGATATGTATGAACTCGTGAGAGGGTAAGGATTCTAGTTTTGTGATCTTTGTCGGAATCCGAGACGTGGGCCTGGGAGTCGGGTTGGGCCAATTTCGAAATTTTTTATGTAAATTGGTTAATTTTGAGTAGGCTTTGTTCCCTTAGCATATTTTGATGGTACAAATCTGTTTTTGGATAGATTTGGAACAATCGGAGGCCGATTCGAGGGGCAAAGGTATCGTGGGCTAGAATTTGGACTGGATAGAGGTAAGTAATAATTGTAAATGTTGTCCTGAGGGTATGAAACCCCAGATTTCACATCGTTGTGCAACTTTAAGGTGACGCACACGCTGGATGACGAGCGTAGGGTCATGCACCGTTGGGAATTATGACTTAGTCCATCTCGTATGATTGTTTAACCGTGTATTTTATTGAAAACTATTTGCTATCATTGTGTTTTAGAAAGTAGTATCATGTTTGGGCTGAATGCCATATTTTGGGCCTCGTGCCAACTGTTTTGGACACTTAGGGGATTTTTACTATTATTCCTAACTATTTTGACTACATATTTGTACTCATTCATGTTGTATTCTACTATTTTCATAACTCAACCATATATGCTCCGTTTTTGACATTTTTAATGATATTTTGGGCTGATCATCATGTTTTACTATGACCGAGTGGCTTGAGAGAATTCTTATTGAGTGAGGCCGAGGGCCTATGTTGTGAGGATATTATTGGGTCAGGCTCTGCGCCGCAGCGGTGTGTACTAATTTATGATTATGAGGCTGAGTGCCAGTTTGATTATGCCACGAGATAGCTTGATATAGCGATTGGGCTGTAGGAGCCCCTCCAGAATCTGCACACCCCCAGTGAGTGCGGGTACCCAGTATGAGATATGATATTGCCCGAGGGGCTGTTGTTGTTTCATGTTATTGCCCGAGGGGCTAATACGAGTGATTGTGAGAGAGCCCGAGGAGCTGGTTCTGTTGGTATTTTGCCCGAGGGGCTGATTTATGTTTCTATCATTTTCTCTTTGTTTTCATCACTCGTTTGAACTACTAAAAGAGGTTTTAAAGAGGTTTTTACTAAACTAAGGCATTTTTACGAGCTTTTACTGTTTTATTGCATTGTTCTTGTTTTATACTGTTTGTTGTAGCATTATGCTGTGTTTTACGTGTTTTCTTATCGCTTAGCTGCCTTTACTTTTATTACTTACTGAGTTGGCATACTCACATTACTCCTTGCACCCTGTGTGCAGATCCAGGAGTCTCGGGTCACGCTAGCAAGTGCTGATTTGCTTTCCAGCAGGCTTGTTCGGAGTTGACTAGGTAGCTGTTCGGCGTTCGCAGCCCAGTGCTTCTCCTTCCTATCTTTATTTCACTTTGTACTAGCCTTTTATTAGACTATGTTGTCTTATCATACTCTTAGACGGATTTTAGATGCTCATGACTGGTGACACCCCGATGTCGGGCTGTGTTTGTTTCCGCATTGTTCTATTATACTCTATATTTTGAGATTTATAGCCTTTTAATGATTTAAAAATAAATTATTATAACTGTTTAGTTGGTTTGGGGGTTTGTGTCGGCTGGGCTTGTTTCATGATAGGCGCCCTCACGACCGGGTCCGGTTTAGGGTCGTGACTCACCAACAGATCTCAAACCGATTCTGATCATACCATACCAGGCCAATAGCCTTTCAAGGATCCACAATGGCTTTATTCATGACACATTTGCAGTCGCCCAATATGGAACAAACTTCCACCATTCATAACCAATCGAATAGAGCGTCGTTCAGGCATAAACTCTCACATTAGCGACAGTACCAGAATCTCCATACTTGGTTTCAATCATTAATAATCAAGTGACTAACATATCACACTTATACAAATTTCCCTGTGGGATATTCTCCCACAACCCTACACACTAGGTAGCAAAGTCTGCACCTCCATACCACCAACTGTACTAATTATGTAATAAAAGTCAAGAATCTGCAAATCGATGCACAAAGCCTCTTACAGAGGACACCGTCCTTAGGTGACTTCTAAAGAAAATTGCTAGCTTACTCCGAACATCTGAATTCTCCCTTGCTCATCTGAGCTCGTGACCCTGTCAACATCGAACCGTAACATTGATCCTCCACTTTTAATTCCTGTGCCGCTTACCGCACCTATCATGTCGCTTTACGAGAGTACAAGAATTCATTATAACCCATGAACTAATAGTAGAATAAACACTTCATTGGCTAAAAGCCTTTCACTTAGATCATTTGAGAAGAACCAAAGCAACATGCAACTAAATTCCCAACCGCATAAAATGCAAACCTCAAGTCATGATCTAAACCGCCATAACTCTTCTAGAATCCATCTACACCACAAGGCCATTCGACTTAAATACTTCCCAAATCAATCAAGTTATGGTGGTTTTCAAGCCCGCACGTACAACCACCAACCACACGTATAACTTCACACGCCGAAGGAACTGATCATTGCCACAATCATGCTGATTCAACCAGTACTAACCGAACCAACTTCTTCTAATTCACTTTTGACTAGCCTTAGAAATAATAATAGCTCCATTCAAAACATAACGAACTCAATCTGCACTCATCCTGAGTGATCTGAATCACGAGACCACATCGTCTCAATACCCACGAACCATCTCATACCTTCCTTAAGCACACAATAACATCTCCAACTGGTACATACATCCTGCAAGACTTTTCGCAAATCCAAATCTGTTTTCTTCCTTTTCTCCAATACTGCACCGTAGACCCGACGATAACATAGTACGCTCCAAGCCTCTTTCATAATCAACTGTGCGAACTCGATCGTTAACCACACAATGGATTTGAAATCCTTAAGCACTGCGCTTTAATCCTTGAACCCACTAGGATTGTTGTTGAGAGTCACCCACTCTGACCTAGTCCCGAATATAACCAAACTCCAACGCTCTGCTAGTATATGAACACCCCCTCAAAGAAGCAACCGGCTGAATTCTTTTACTCGTACATCACATCTACAAGAAGCATAAACTCTGAGTCTTCCCAAAACTTGCACTTGGACTAATAAGGCAAAATATAGCACACATTTATCAAGTTCCTTGCTCACATTACCCCTGATGTTTTCTTTTCTTAGTCATAAATGATCCACTAATGCACCGATAACCAGAAACCATACAAGCAGACATCCACGCTATCTAATCGTAGACGGTGGGTTCCCCCACTTAGCTTTAAACTACAATCACACAAATGTAAAGCCCACAAGATTCTCCCTTCTTAATTTACCATGATCTGACACCGTCAACTCGCCAAATTTCTCAAAATCTTTTGTTAAACCTCTCATGAACATTCCAAATTTATTAGCCATAATTGCATACTCGACCTTCTACTGCATAGTAAGTAGAACTCTTCCTAGAATCTTCATTAAAATCATGCAACCGCTGACCTATCCATAGGAGATAGCCCACCTATGAAATTCCATACTAACATCTCCCAACGACGCTGCACTAGTACAACTGCCACGAAAATCAGTAAACCTTCCTCAGCCCATGCTCGTCCACCAGCTGTACAAGCCTATTCATTCCCCATTGGCATCAACTGAAAGTCCGATAATACATTCCAAACTAAAGTCACGTCGCATCCAAAATCAATAATCAAGTTTTCACACCCCTCTTCATTTCAAGTAAACTCCTTATTGCCATATTCAATCTTCTTTAGTGTCGTAGCCTCCTTCTCCAAAAATAATCCGTCGACCTAGTCACTTTCTACCATGTCCTTCCTCATCCTTGGCTACCCAATTGCTGCCTCAAATCAACACCCATCTCTGTAGCACCTGAGCGAATAAATTGCTACCAACTCTAATCCCCCTCGAATATCATCTTTCTCGAGCCATCGACATTTAGAAATACTAATTCAATTTTTAACCGCTACACACTGCCAGCTCTGACAACCGCTCCTCAGGCACCATTTCAAAACACCCTGCCCTGAGGACAATTCAAAGAAGACCATAACACGGTGAACCTTAGTGCGTTCAAACAAGAACGACGATACCACACCATAATGAGAACTCCACCACGCTCGAAAATATCAAGTCTCGGTACTCCATCAACCTAAGCCTATGCTGGAATTAAATGTTGAACCTCTGAATTAGGCTCTGAGATATCCTCATTTCAAGTCATTCACTGCCTCGATACATAAACAAGCACCCTAATATAATACCACACTGTGAGATAACAACACATGAACATCATAGAAATATGTGGATAGGCTCAAAACCACAGGAAATGCGGATACTGAGCTAATTGACAGAATATCCCTCCACAAAGCGACGATGATAGCCTGCCCGGATATGCAGGGAAAACATCCTACACCAGGTCTGTAGTACCACACCACTCTTCGACGCCCAATTGATAACAAGCACTTCACGTCGCATAAGATTGAGCAGGATGAAAATAAATGCATAAGCCTCAAAGGAATCAAATCACACGATGAGGAATCAAGAAGGGAAGTGCTCCTAACATCCATGTAGCCTCTCGAAGATAAGTACAGACGTATCCGTACCAATCCGCAAGACTCTACTAGACTTGCTCATGACTCGTGAGACCTAAGTGAACCTAACGCTCTGATACCAAACTGTCACGACCAAAAATCCACTATAGGTCATGATGGCACCTAATGTCGCCATCAAGCAAGCCAACGGTGATTTATCAACTTAATTACTCATTTTATTACTTGAAATCACAATTTACATTAATTAAATAGTACCAAATAGAATTTACAGGGTGAAGTGATAAAAAATTTGTGAACCATCATACTAAACATCCAGTAGAAATCCCCAAAACCCGGTGTCACAAGTACATGAGTATCAACTAGGAAGTATAATAAAATACAACATCTGTTTAGAATATAAGTTAGACAAGAGAATCTAAATAACTTTGATGGAGACTATATATGTTGCGGATCATAGTATAGAACGCAGCTCACCGTGAATTCCTCGCAATAGTCGCGCCTCTGCACCTAGAGGACCACGTAAAACATATATAACCGTGCACAATAAGTGCAGCAAGTGCAACATGAGTACGTAAATCAACGTGTACCTAGTAAGTATCTAGCCTAACCCTAGAGAAGTAGTGACGAGGGGCCGACATCAACACTAACTAGTTGTCCAATAAGACAGATACAGTAAGAAGTAAACTGATATGAGGCAGAGTAAATAAATGACATAAACCAGTATAAATACATGGTACAATCCTCCTCTTAACCATAAACTCAAGCTCTTAACTAGAAGTTACCTTCTCAACCGGTGTATAAATATATAATGGACTTCCCCAGATAGGTCGTCATAATTGAAATTAGGGAAAAACTCAAAAATACATGAGCTGTTTGTCAAATATTACGCACGATTCCATATGAGTATTTTATAGAAATGTCGAGGCGTACGGACAGATCCCAACATATTGTGTGCCCTACTGAGAGTCGAATGGCACGAACCATAGATGCATCTATTATACTACCGAGGCAAACAACCTGCTCACATGCGAGTGTGGTACTACCGAGGCGAACAACCCGATCCCATTAGAATAAGAAGCTTTAACGGGTCCTTGACCCCACTCACGAATAAATGTGTGAGTTATGAACTTTAGGGAAAACCTTTCGAGAAAAACACATAGCACGGGAGAAAATCCGTAAGAGAAGCACAATTATTCTGCAGCTAAACATGAAGCTCGTCAAATCTATACAATAGAAAGTCTATCTCTCTACACAGGTCTAGTCTCAAGTTGTAACGTAAAATAAAGGGATTTAACAGGCAAGGAACGACTCAGATAGTACAGTTATAGCATGGCGTGAACCTAAGTCTACCCGAACATATCATAAACCTAAGTCTGCCTTGATCACCTCTAGTCGCTTCTGTGAGGTCGCTTTTGTAAGGTCGCAGAAGCGATCGCACCAGCAGCAGAAATTTTCCAACTTTTCCTCAAGTCACAAAATCAATCAATTAACCATCCAGAATCTACCCGAGGAGCCCGGGATCTTAACCAAATATACCAACATGTCCCAAAATACAATACGAACTTAGTCGAAGCCTTAAACTACGTCAAACAACTTCAAAATCATGAATTGCGCCTCGAATTAATATTATAAATTTTCAAATTCTATATCTTGTGCAGAAACGTATCAAATCAGTCCACAATGACTTCAAATTTCGCACACGTGTCATAAATGACACAACGATAACATCAAACGGACATCGATAACATCAAAATTCACCTCAAACCAAACTTATGAAATTCTTAAACCTTTATGCCAACCTTCCATAATAAGCGCTGAAATGCTCTCTGGCGACCCGATACTCAACCTGAACATACACCCAAGTCTAAAATCATCATACAAATCTATTGGAACCTTCAAATCGCGATTTCGAGGTCGTTTATTCAAAACTCAAATCTTAATTAGTTCTTCGAACTTAAAGCTTCCAAAATTAGAATTTTTCATCCGAATCAACTCTGACCTTACCGAAATTCAACTCCGACTCCACGTACAAGTCATAATACATTAAGTGAAGCTACTCAAGGCCTCAAACCGGAGAACAATGTGCTAGAGGTCAAAACGACCGGTCAAGTCGTTACAATTAACATACATAATACAATGTTGTTTTGTATGGTCATTGTATGTCAAAAATGTGACTGTTTTAATTAGTATTTTAATTCTGAAAATATGAATTAATTTACATAAACAGTGGTATTATATTTCATGACAATCTATTTTTATCATGTTTTTGTTGCATTTTTTCATGATAACAGTGTTGTTTTAATAAAAAACGTGACTGTTTTGAATACTATTTCTTTTATGAAATTATGGATTAATATACATAAGTTGTATTCGATCCATGAAAATAGTTTTTATATATATATAAATGACACTGTAATTATTATAATAATATTATTTTGAGTTATGAAATCATGGATTAACATACATAAGTATATTATGTGATATGAACGAGTCAAAATAATCAAAACCCTAAAAATGCCAAAAATAGAATTTTGCAAATAGGTCATGAATTTGGAATTCTGAAATTCTGTCGAAATCCGATTGACCTCAAATTTTGTAGGTTCATCGGAAATGACCCAGTGAGCAATACTCATCAGCTTTGCTCATGATGTACGGCATTTTTTGGGCATTCTGGGTCGTTTAGATGGGTTTTTGGCCATTTTTCTATTTTTTGAAAAAATATATTAATAATTTTTTTTTAAAGAAAACAGTGATTGTAGGGCTCAATTCCCATAGTTTCCAATCATGTTTTATAGTAATATAATGAATTTATATATTGACATAGGTCTTCTTCCACATCGGATAAGTTCATTATAAATCATTACTCTAGTTTTGCCTCTAGTTATTTGATTACATATATTAACTCTCCAACTGAGTTACATGTTGATCCAATGAAACTAGAGTTTATAAAAGTGATATTTACCTATATTAAATTAATAGTTTACTCTCCATTTGAGTTGGTCCTGTTTAATTTATGGGGTAAATATCTTATATAACTCATATATTTTGCATGAATAGTTAAGCTTCTCTAACGAACCTAACTATTCAATGAGCATGGTTATATGTGTAATATGTTGTTTTGAATTTAATTATTCTAATTACATAACTAATAATCTATTTAATGTGAATATCTCTCAGATTAACCATGTCTTCATTCAAACCACTTACCTCAATTTTGAACCAAAACAAGTTAGAAGGACTGAATTATGTTAACTAGAAAAGGAACCTTGATATTGTCCTAACTATTGAAGGTTACAAATTTGTAATCACTGAGGAGTGCCTAGAAAAACCTGATGAAGATGCTACTGATGATCATGTTAAGGCCTATGACAATGATGAGATGGTGCGATGTTACATTTTTGCCTCTATAAAGAATGTTTTGCAACATCAGCATCAGTCTATGGTGTCTGCTTACGACATGCTCGAAAGTCTCAAAGAAATGTTCGGTGAGCAAAAACGTGTTGCTAAGCAGACAACCATGAAAGCCCTTTTGAACACCAAGATGGCTGAAAGATCATCAGTCAAGGACTATGTACTAAAGATGATGGGTCTTCTGAATGAACTTGAAGTCCTTGGAGCTGTGATTGACAAGGAATCTCAAGTCGAGATGGTCCTGCCAACTCTTCCTGACAGTGTTAACAATTTTGCTTGAACTATATTATGAACAAAATGGATTTGTCACTGACGAAATTGTTGAATGAGCTGCAAGCGGCAGAGTTGTCACGACCCAAACCGATGGGCCGCGACGGGCACCCGATACCTTACTCAGCCAAGTACCAACGTAATGAATCTTTCATATCATTCTATCATAGGTAAATGAACCGGAGTAAAGCGTAAAGGAATACAAATTTGTACATATGAATTACGGGTCTATAAGACCCAAATAACCATTCGTGTACTGAACATAGGCCGACGAGGTCATACAATCTTTTACGTATATGACATATGTCTACAAGCCTCTAAGAGTAGATAAATACCACAAAGGTCGGGACAGGGCCCCGTCATACTAAACAATACACGTCTAAATCATACTAACCAAACAAGCAACTCTGAAGCAAATGGAGCGCACCAACATCTTTCGCTGAGTGGATAGTCTACTTGGAGGGCTCTCGACATGTCTATCGGGACCTGCGGGCATGAAACGCAGCGTCCCTAGGCAAAAGGGACTTCAGTACGAATAATGTACCGAGTATGTAAGGCACATAAATAAGTACATAAAAGACATGGAAGAAATATAGAGTAAATCACTCAACATGTCAGTCAGGATAACTCTGTAAATCATGAAATACTTATAATGTCATGCATGTGCGTATGAATGTCATCTCGTGCATAGGTACATGTGTTCATAATATTATCAAGCCTCTGAGGGCATCCCATCATATCATCTCAGCTACTGTGGGCAAAATCACCAACGTATACCAGCTGATCAGGTGGTGGTGCGTATATAATGCCATAACCTTTTCTCATATCCCAATATATAATATACATATATATACATATATAACATCATCTGGTCGTGGGTCAATGTACATGAATGCAATGCATGAGAAGTACGTTAATAAAATCTTTCGGAGTGTCATAAGACCATTATGCCTCTAACTAATATCATGAAGTAAACTTTTTCAACTTATGTATTTTTCCCAGACCCATGAACAGATGATAAAATAATAGGACACATGGGAATTCAAGAACATAGGCACTTCTAGTACTTCTATGAATAGAGTCATTTATAGAAGTTGTGAATTTTCTCATTTCGTTTGTATCGTATGGATCATGCCAAAAGGAAATAAGGGATAGCCTTAACATACCTGGGTTAGGGAAAAATCCGTATGATATTCTTGCTAGAATTTTTGTTGTAGCAGAATTGTCACATTACTAAGTTGCCTACCATTTTTCAGGAATTTGCAATGTATAGAAGGCTAAATTACATCTTCTGATTCTCTTTTCATGCGTTAAAGGAAGCAACGAAACCAATTGTAAAAAATGAACTACGACTGAAATCTGAAGAAATGATGCACCATAGGCAATTTTCTTGAGTTTATTTTGACGGATCTTAAAACTTAACTACTACAACCCTTATACCCATCAAAACACTAAACAACTTAATATCCCAAATCTCTTTGAATTGTATTATATCAAATGATCTAGAGACAATAAGATAATTATGCTCATTAAGTCATTTGAAAGGTGGCAAGTTAAGGTATGTGGTTGCTGCCACGTGGGGGTTTATCCTTATCACAAATCTTATCCACTTAGTTACCTAATTATTTTGTTAATCCCCCATTATCCAATAATTACCCAACTATCCATATTATTAGGAATTATCTCAAATTACTTAAAATATCACTCACTTTTAACACACTTTATACACCTTATAATCACGGTCACGACCCCAGTTTGCCCTCCGTGAATTGTCGTGACGGTACCTAGTCGCTACGACTAGGTAAGCCTAACAAATACGAAACATAAATGAAACTTGTGGAAGAAATAATCAAACCAAAATATTTGAATGGAAACAATAGTTATAATGTCGCTCGGCATATACAACGCAACATTCTCAAAACCAAGTACACTACCCAAAACCCAGAAACTCACGGAAACACAAGCCTTAAGAATATCTAACAATCTAACTCCAGAATATCTTAACAGTTAGAATAGAAAGGGACTTCTCGGTCTGTGGATGCGGCAGATGTACCTCGAAGTCTCTAGAGCAGTCGCCTCCCTCAAGGATGGTAGGCCTGAGTAGCGGTACATGGATCTGCACATGAAAAACATGCGCAGAAGAAGCATGAGTACACCAAAGCGGTACTCAGTAAGTGTCAAGCCTAACCTCGGTTGGGTAGTGACGAGAAAGGTCAGGGCCCTACTAAGGTTAAATAAAATAATAAGATCAATAGTATAAAATAGAACAGTATAAATAAGTACAGCAATAAAATAACACAGGATGTACAGGACAGCAACAACCATATAGAAATAAGGTAAACACGGAAAGGAAATACAGCTCAGTACCAATGATAACGATCAGGGATCTCCTAGGATACCGTCATGTAGTCCCATATGTACATATCCGATGGATCTCCCGGGATCCCGTCCCGTAGTCCAACTCATAGTGCCCGGGGATCTACCAAAATCCCGTTCCGTAGTCCCAAATATAAATACTCAATATTGGGGGAATCTACCGGGTGCATTCCCGTAGTTCCATATAACTGTGCAGGGGTATCTACTGGAATCCCACATCCGTAGTTCCAAAATAAACAGATAGTGAGCAACCGGAATCTCACATCCATAGTCCCAAATAAATACAAAGCAGCAACAGGAAAATATACAGAAATGGTAATATTTCATATTAAGGCAACAAGTGATTCTAGCCTAGCATGTTGCACAAAATTCAAGTAAGGCAGGTTGAACAAATAAAGCAATTAAGTCACTTATACATGCTTTCCTAAGCTAACAACAGGCCTAATAGCGCAAGTAATAGAAACAGGAAAGGAAACATGCTAATAATTACTTAAAGAAAACCGGATTTCCAATAAGTAGCACAAGTACGCACTCGTCACCTCACGTACAAGGCATTTCAGTTACCAAATATACCAATCCTAAGGGGAAGGTCCCCCACACAAGGTTAGACAAGCCACTTACCTCGAACCAGCTCAAAAATCAATCTGAAACCACGTTCTTGCCACGAGTACTCGACTGCAAATGGCCCAAATCTATTCAATTCAATTTCACAATATAAATAACACTTCAAGTAACTAATTCTACAATTAAATTCTAAGCTAATACGCAAAATTAGGTAAAATGACCAAAACGCCCCTAGGGCCCACATCTCGGAATTGGGTAAAATTTATAGTTTCACAATTCTCACACTCTCACGATTCTAACCATATCAAAATTATACCAATCCTATGTCAAATCTCCAATCAAAACTCAATTTCTCAGTCTGAGAACTTTTCCCCAATTTCCACCAAAATTTCAAAATTAAAGGATGGATTTAAGTGTAGATTCATGGAAATTAGTCTAAATCGAGTAGGAATCACTTACCCAAATCGCCCAAGTGAATATCTCTTCAAAATCGCAATCTCCTGAGCTCCCAAGTCCAAAATATGAATTATGGCTCAAACCCTCGATTTTGGGTTTTAAAAATATATCCAGGTGTTTCCTTCTTCGCGAACGCGAGGCTACTATCGCGAACGCAATGCACAAAAGTCCTGCTGGCCAAATTCCTCTTTCACGAATGCAAGGTCCACTCGCGAATGCGTAGCTTACACAGACAGACCCTAAGCAAACGCGAGGACCATGTCGCGAACGCGAAGACCAACGGGTCCTTAACTTCGCGAACGCGAAGCAAATTTCAGTTGCTTCACCCAGATGCTCTACGCGAATGTGATACTCTCTCACAAACGCGATGAATGTTTTCTCTGCAGCACATCACCAGAAAATCTGTTGTCTTTCCACGTTCAAAAGTGATCCATTAAGCATCCAAAACACACCCGAGGCCCTCGGGACCTCAACCAAACCTACCAACCAATACTAAAATATCATTCAAACTTGTTCCAACCTTCGGAATGCTCAAAACAACATCAAAACACCTATTTTTCATCGGATTCAAGCCTAAGAATTCTAAAAACTCTAAAAACACGCTTTCGATCAAAAAGTCTATCAAACCTCGTCCAAATGACCTGAAGTTTTGTACACAAGTCATATTCAACACTACGGAGCTACTCCAACTTCCAGAATTCCATTCTGACCCTCGGATCAAAATCTCGCTATCGAACCGGAAACTTCAAAAATTCTACATTCGGCATTTCAAGCCTAAATTTGCTACGGACCTCCAAAATACAATTCGAACACGCCCCTAAGCCCGAAATCATCCAATGGAGCTAACCATCAGATTTCCATTCCAAGGTTGTCTTTACACTGTTCCGACTACGGCCAACTTTCCAACACTTAAGCTTTCATTTAGGGACTAAGTGTCCCAAAACTCTCCGAAACTCAAATCGAACATCCCGGCAAATCAAAATAACAGAAATAGACTCGGGGGAAGCAGTTAATAAGGGATCGGGGTGTAAATACTTAAGACGACCGGTCGGGTCGTCACATCATGTGGTACCAGGTATGGAACTAGTCCATAAATACCGGGTATTATATTTTATCCCAAAGCGTCAAACTTTGACAAAACTTCGATTTACTTACCCTCTCACCTTCACGAATTTACTTATCACTTGTTTGAAATAGCATAATGCTTGTAATCTCAAAATAATCTTATTCCCGAACTTACGTCAATTAACTTACGACGAAACTTTAACGTATAAAAATGTGGGATCTAACATCTCATTTTCCGAGCGTCCATCAATTTACTTATGGCGTACTTTCAGTACGAAAATATGGGGTATAACAAGAATCTATTATCAAATAGAAAGCTCCAGTTGTGGCACTGAATGTTGAGAAAGCTTCAGTTTCTAAGTCGAAAGGTTGTAAGAAAAAAAAGAAGGCTCAAAAGGTTTCGGCAGCTGGAGGTGCGGCTGCTGGTATGAAAAAGCCCAAAGGAAAGTTCTATCATTGCAAGCAACCTGGGCATCGCAAAAGGCAATGCCCTGCCTATCTGGAAAAATTGAATAAGCAAGGTAATTCGAATTTAAATGTCGTTTAAACTTGTTTAGTGGCTATCTCCACCATATTTTGGTGTGTAGATTCAGGAGCCACTAATCGTATATTCACTACTTTGCAGGGGTTTCAGGAAACGCGGCGGCTAAGTGAGAATTAAGTTTGCGTTTTTGAAGCCAATGGCGAGCCACACCAGCTTTAGTATTAGGATATATTAGAGTTTTGCTTAGTAAAGATAGAGTTTTAGTTTTGAAAGATGTTCTCTATGTACCTTCTATTAGAAGAAATTTGATTTCGGTTTCGAAAATAATGGATGTTGGTTATAATATTTATTTTGTTAATAACTCTATTGTTATTAAGTTTAATAGCATGTTATATACACTGCTGCTAGAGTACATGACCTTTTTATTCTTGATATATCTTCTCATGTGCTACAACAAAAAGAATAAAATAACATTAATCTTTCACATAAAAGAAAACGTATTTCTGAATTGAGCCGAGCTTATTTATGGCATGTACGTCTTGGTCATATAAATCTAAATAGGATTTCGAGATTGGTTTATGATGGACGTTTGCATTCATTGAAAGTGGAGGCACTGCCAACATGTGAATCCTGTTTAGAAGGTAAAATGACTACGAGGCACTTTCCCTCCAAAGGAAATAGAGCTAGTGATAAGTTAGAATTAATTCACTCTTATGTGTGTGGCCCTATGAATATACAAGCAAGATGTGGCTTTGAGTATTTTGTGACTTTCACATATGATTACTCAAAATATGGATAAATTTATCTGATAGTCGTAAGTTTGAATACTTTGAGAAATTCAAAGAATTTAAGACGGAAACGGAGAAATGGCATGATAAATATATCCAAACATTACAATCTGATCGTGGTGGTGAATACCTTTCTGTGGAATTCATTAAATACTTATCAGATTGTGGAATTATATCTCAATTATCTGCCCCATGAACTCCACAATAAAATGGTGTGGCAGAAAGAAGAAATAGAACCCTTATAAAAATGGTTAGATCAATATTAAGTTATTGCGGTTTGCCTTTTTCCTTTTGGGATATTCTTTAGAAATAGTGAATTGCATTCTAAATTTGGTTCCTTCAAAGTCGGTACCTTCAACCATAGCAGAATTGTGGACTGGGCGCAAGCCAAGTTTATGGCACATTCGGGTTTCTAGTTGTCCAGAATATGTGCTGAAAGGGAAAGCAGATAAATTGAAATCAAGGATAGAAGTATGCATTTTTATTAGATATCCAAAAGGAACTAAAGGAGGTTTATTTTATTGTCCAAAAGAAAAGAAGGTAATTGTTACGAAAAAATGCCAGATTTTTAGAAGATGACTATTTAATGAACCATATTCCTAGAAGTAAACTAGTTTTACAAGAATTAAGTAATGGAGTAACTAATGACTCATCTATGGAACGTATCCCAAAAGACAATATTGACATACCACTGCATTATTGTAGTGGAAGAAATGTCAATAGACAGCAGAATGCACAAGAGAAATTGTCTGACATCTCACTACCCCAAAGTAGTGGGAGTAATGTTGAGCAACCTCAGATTGTTGAGCAGCCTCAGATTGTTGAGCAACCTAAAATTGTTGTGTAGCCTGCACTCCAGGAAGTTAATGATATCCCAGCACCGCAAGTTGTGGAGGATAACATTGAGGCTTTAGTTCCAGAAAATGATGTTGTGATTCAACAATAAAATCAAATTGCACCTGTAGTGACTAGTTTTAGTGGGAGAATTATTAAAAAGCCTCTCCGGTTTGCGCTCTTTGGAGAATCTTAGGATAGAATCTCTGAAGAGCCTAATACATAACATCTTAATTATGCCGAAACAATACAGGATACAGACGCTGATAAATTGGCTGTTGTTATGAAATCTAAAATGGAGTCCATATACTCCAATCAAGTTTGGGATCTTGTAGAACCACCTTCTGGAGTCAAACCCATTGATTGCAAATGGATATATAAGAAAAAGAGAGGAGTGGATGAAAAAGTGCAAACTTTTAAAGCTAGGCTTGTTGCAAAAGGGTTTACTCAAAAAAAAGGGATCGATTATGAGGAAACTTTTTTGCCATTAGCCATGCTTAAATCCATTAGGATTATCTTATCCATTGTTGCTCATTACGATTATAAGATTTGGTAAATGGATGTCAAAACGGCTTTTTTAATGGAAGTCTTGATGAGTGCATCTATATGGCACAACCAGTTGGTTTCATAAAAAGTGACAATGAGCACATGTTGTGTAAATTAAAGATATTCATTTATGGATTGAAACAAGCTTCTAGAACATGGAATACTTATTGTCACGACCCAAAATCCACTAGTCATGATGGCACCTAACCCAACCCGCTAGGTAAGCCAATTTAACAAATATCTATTTCCAATTAAATTAATAAAACAATTAAATGGAAGAAATTATCTGAAACTTATATATTTCCCAAGGACTGGTAGTACAAAACATGAGCTTCTAAGAGTAAAGATTACAAAGTTGATAGGAAATAAATATATCTTCTATTTGAAAAATACATAAACAGAGTATTATAATCTAAGGCTACCATGAATAAGAGGCAGCTACAACCGGGAAGCAGGTACATCTTCCAATCCAACTCTCATCGAACAAAGCAATATTGGCATCCGAGATCTACACGCAATGTGCAGGAAGTGTAGTATGAGTACAACCGACCCCATGTACTCAAAAAGTAACAAACCTAACCTCAGGTTGAAAGTAGTGACGATTCATCTCCAGGTATATAAATGCTTCGGACAAGATCCATCCCTCAATATAATCAATCGCGCTCACTGGGGGGTGTGCAGAATTCGGAGGGGCTCCTTCAGCCCAAACGCTATAATATGCACGGACAACTCACGTGCTATAGTATCAATATCAAGGCTATCATAAATCGGAATAACCACTGCGGCATGTAGCCCGATCCCATAATTGTCACATAATCAGGCTCTCAGCCTCACTCTGTCATCAATCTCTCTAGTCTTACCCACGGGCTCACAATGTCATGAAAACTGACCCGGAATAATAATATGGTGTATCAATAAGCAACAACTGAGACTAGGATATGATATGAATGCATGAATGTGACTGAGCACGAAATATCTATGAAATCAATGAGATGACAGCAAGAAACGACCACTATGGGTAACAACAATATCAGCATAAAGCCTAAACATGATATCTAGCATGATGTACAGCTCATTTAGTGTGATAACCCAAAAAGTCATCACTTGTTTTAAAAGTGGATTCTGCATTTCGAGGCCTTAAAAACCTCTTTTAACATCACCTCAATTTGCGTGCACAGTCCGGGCGCATAGTCGGAAAGCCATTTTGTGAAAATTTGTGAAAAATGATGGATTTTGCATTTAAAATGAGTTTAAGTTGACTTCGGTCAACATTTTAGTGAAACGGACCCGGACCCGTGATTGGACGATCCCGGAGGATCCATAGTAAAATATGGGACTTGGGAGTATGCCCAAAATTGAATTTCGAGGTCTCAGGCTCGAGAAATGAATTGTTAAAGAAAATTGTTTTCTGAAATTGTTTATGAGTTTTGGAAATGAAAAGTGTTTAAAACTTGATGGTATCGGGCCCGTATTTTGGTTCCGGTGCCCGGTACAGGTCTTACATGTGAATTTAAGATAAGTCTGTGAAATTTGATAAGAAACGGACTTGAAACAACGTGAACCGGATCATTTTTGAGAAAATCGAAAATTTGAAGTTCTTAAGAAGATTTCATGATTTTGATGCTAAATTCATAATTGTTGATGTTATTTTAGTGATTTGAATGCACGAGCGAGCCCGTATGATATTTTTAGGTTGGTGTGCATGTTTGGTTTGGAGCCCCGAGGGCTCGGGTGAGTTTTGGATAGGCCACGGGGTGGATTTTGGACTTGGTGAATTGCAGACTTTCAGCCTGGCTCGCAAATGCGAGAGGCATGTCGCAAATGCGAAAGAAGCCCACGCCAACCTACCTCGCATTGCAAGGATTCTATCGCAAATGCGATACTTCCCTTTTAGCCAGTCGTCGCAAATGCGACGCATCCTTCGCATTTCCCACCTCGCAAATGCGAGAACCCCTTCGCAAATGCGAACATATCAATTGCGAACCCTGGTCGCAATTCCCATATCTGCAACCTGCAATTTTTATACTTAGCCGAAACTCTCACATTTTTCACACTCTTTCAAAACCAAAATACTCTTGGGCGATTTTTCAAAGACAACTCTTCTTCCAAATCGATTGTAAGTCAATTTTAACTCGTTTTCTTCAATCATTAACATATTTTCACATGATTTCAACTCAAAATCAATGATTTTCATGGGGGAAATTGGGTGTTTTGGATAGAACCTAGGTTTTTCAAAAATTAGGGATTTGGACCTCGATTTGAGGTCCGATTTCAAAACAAATTATATATTTAGGTTCGTGGGGGAATGGGTAATCGGGTTTTGGTTCGAACCTCAGGTTTTGACCATGTGGGCCCGGGGCGATTTTTGACTTTTTGGGTAAAACTTTGGAAAAATCATTTTTATGCATTACAATTGATTCACTTAGCATTTATTGATGTACTTAAGTAACTTGTGGCTAGATACAAGAGAATTGGTGGTGGAATCAAGAGGTAAAGCGATAGTAGAGGCTTGAATTGTGTTCGTGGCACAGAGGTAAGCATTTGGTCTAACCTTAGCTTGAGGGATTAGGAGTCGAGTCCTATTTGCTATGTGGTATTTGTCGAGTACGACGTATAGGCATGGTGACGAGTATCTATACGTTGGTGCCAAGCATTCCCATGAGTCTTATATTGTGATTATTATGGCTTTGTTGTATTATTCATGTTTTGATGATGATTTCTATTGTTGGGCAAAGTTGTGGAAGTAATTGTGACACTTGAACGTTGAGGAGCGTTGGCTCGAGTTGTACAATGAAATGTGAAAGTATAAGTGGAATTGAATCTTTTAGAGCATTGGCTCAAAGTTGTGAAGTGAGTTGTGAAGTGAGTTATGAAGTAAAAGTGGAAAAAAGAAAAGAATCATTATATTAACTCCCTTTCCAGGATATTGTTGATGTTTTGATGTTGTCCCTTGCGGGGACTTGTTGTTGAATTATTAATCCTTTGTCGGGATTCTTATTGTGATTTCATTTATTTCTTTGCCCTATTGTTTATGATTGTTATTTGGGTGAGTAAGAGAGTTAAAGCACGAAGGGTGATGCCGTGTTGCACGATGTACCATTCTGTGCCGATTATATTGATTATATGGTGAGGACGAGAGTAAAAGCACGAAGGGTGATGTCGTGCACATTTTCATTACTTGATTGTTTTGGTGAGGACAAGAGTAAAAGAACGAAGGGTGATGTCATGCACTTATTGATTTCTGGTTCTTTGTTAATATCCGAGATTTATTGTTTCCTTCAATTACCTATTGTTTTTCTATTCTAAATTGATATCTCCCCCGCAGCATGCTACCCCTCCCATAATTGACTATTTATTTTTGTTATTCTTTTTCGCTGTATATAATTGAATTACACAGGTTTATGTGGTAGTTTGGTCCTAGCCTCTTCACTACTTCATCGAGGTTAGGCTAGGCACTTACCAATACATGGGGTCGGTTATGCCGATACTACACTCTACACTATGTGTAGATCCCGGAGCAGCTTTTGGACCGTAGATTAGGTGGCTACCTTCAGTCCACGCGGAGATCCAAGGTAGACCTGCAGGCGTCCGCTGGCCCTGGCGTCTCCCTCCATCCCTTTATCCTTATTTCACTTCCTTAATTCAGAAATAGTGTATCGTTTATTTTTCGGACTTTGTATGTAGTAAATCTTAGATCGTCTGTGACACTGTGACACCAATTCTGGGTGGTTAAGGCTTAAAAAATTGTATTAGTTACATGTTCAGATACTCTATTGTTTTTCTTCCGCTTATTTTAAATTTTCGTTGTTTACACGTTATTACTTTATAACTGTTAAAGAGAATAAAAAGAGTAAAAAGGTTATTTGTTCAATATTCGGCTTGTCTAGCTCACATTAGTAGGTACCATCACGACTCTCGAGGGTGGAAAATCCGGGTCGTGACATTTACTTTATCACATGGTGAAAACACACATATCAACAAAATAGGGTCACTATTTAGTGCCCTGGAAACAATAGAGTCACAATTCACAGGGTACACGCCCACACGTCAATCATCTAGCATGTGTGTCACCTCAACATCAATCACATAGCAAGTAATTTGGGGTTTCAAACCCTGAGCACTAAGTTTAGAAGAGTTACTTATCTCAAACAAGCCAATTCCAACGCCGAGCAAGCCAAGCGATGCTCCAAGAATGCCATCACGCGCGTAGCAATCTCCGAACAGCTCAAAACTAGCCAAAAGCAACTCAAATACATCAGATAAAGCCCAAGGAAACAATTTCAAATGATAAAGATCGAATCCTAAGTCAAATCCCAAATCCGGCCAAAAATCACAACAGGGACCGCATCCTCATAATCCGATAAAACTCATAAAATTTGACAACCCATTCAATTACGAGTCCAACTATACTAGTTTCACTCAATTCCGACTCCAAATCGTTGATCAAAATAAAAAAATTATATTATGAAACATTAAGCAAAAACCCCCAAATTTCTTTTTCAATTCATCAACCAATTACTAAAAATGAAGATGGATTCATGAAATATAATCAAAACTGAGTAGAGAACACTTACCTCAATCCTTGTGATGAAATTTGCTCCAAAAATCGCCTCAATCCGAGTCCCACATCTTAAAATATGAAAAAAGAACCAAAACCTCGATTTATAGCTTCTGCCCAGCAATTTCCACATTTGCGGAAAATAGGTCGCATCAGTGACTCTCTCTTTTGTGGAAAAGGACTCGCATTTGCGAGATGGTCGCTTCTGCGATGGCCATGACCGCACCTGCAATCGCGCTTCTGCGCAATTACCTCCGCATTTGTGGACTTCCACTCCTCAATGAAATCTCGCATCTGCTATGCTTGGCTCGCATCTGCGGCTATCGTACCTGCGCGATATCAATCGCATGTGCGGAACACCAGAACCAGCAGCTCCTCAGCAATGAAAACATGGAGGAAAATGATCCGAAAACAATCCGAAATATGCCCGAGCCTCTTGGGACCCCGTCCAAATATACCAACAAGTCCCATAACATAACACGGACCTACTTGAGGCCTCAAAACACATACAACAACATCGAAATGACGAATCACACCTCAATTCGAAATTATTGAACTTTGAAACTTCAACTTCCACAACCGATGCTGAAACCTATCAAATCACGTCCGATTGATCTCAATTTTGCACACAAGTCATATTTGACATTACGGACCTACTCAACTTCAGGAATTAGAATCCGACTCCGATATCAAAAAGTCCACTCCCGGTCAAACTTTTCAAAATTCCAACGTTTGCCATTTCAAGCCAAATTCCAATACGGACCTCTAAATCACGATCCGGATGCACTCCTAAGTCCAAAATCACCTAAAGGAGCTAGTGGAACCATCAGAAATCCAATCAGAGATCAATTACTAAAAAGTCAAATTTGGTCAACCCTTTCCAATTTGAAGCCTCTAGCTGAGAGTCATTTTACTAAATCAATTTCGAATAACCTGAAAACCAAAACCGACGATTCACGTAAGTCATAATACATCATACGGAGCTACTCATTCCCTCAAACAACCGAGCAAAGCGCAAAGTCTCAAAACGACCGCTCGAGTCGTTTCACTTATTTTGACACATCGATCAAAAAGCTTTTGATCAATATGAAAATGAGACTTGTGTCTATAAGAAGTGGGTTGGAGATAAAGTTAAATTTTTGATTTTGTACGTAGATGATATTTTTCTCATAGAAAATAATGTGAGCATGTTGAATTCAATAAAGGAATGGTTGTCCTCGCATTTCAATATGAAAGACTTGGGATAAGCGGCACATATCCTTGGGATCAAGCTTATGAGAGATTGCAAGTGAAGCATATTAGGCTTATCCCAAGCATTTTATATTGATATTATTCTCACCAGGTTTAGCGTGCAAGATTCCTAGAAAGGTTTTCTCCCTTTTAGGCATGAAATCTCTCTGTCAAAAGATCAGTCACCAAAAACGACCGATGAGATAGAAAAGGTGAAGAAGGTCCCTTATGCTTCTGCTGTATGGAGTCTCATGTATGCTATGTTATATACTAGACCTGATATCTGATGTTGGCATAGTTAGTAGATTTCAATCTAATCCTGGACGAGAATACTAGACTGCCGTTAAACATAAAATCAAGTACCTGAAAAGGACTAAGGATTATATGTTGGTTTATCACTAAGATGATCTTGCACCCATTGGCTATACTAATTTAGATTTCCAGTCAAATAGAGATTCCAAAAAATCTACCTCAGGATATATTTTTACCTTAGGAGATGGAGCCATCAGTTGGAGGAGTATCAAGCAATCATATGTTTGCAACTGCACCATTATTGTCAGAATAAAGTACAATTGGTTCTTGGTTCCTTCGATTCAAGCACCAATTGTACTTTATTATGACAATAGTGGTGCAGTTGCAAACTCGAAGGAACCAAGAAAGCCATAAAAGGATTAAGCATAGAGCGTAATTATCATTTAATTCGGGACATAACTCATAGAGGTGATGCAAGAATGTTGAAGATTGCGTCAGAAGACAATTTGGCAGACCTGTTTATAAAGAGCTTGTCACAGAAAAATTTTGACAAGCATGTAGAAGGAATAGGTGTTAGAGTTGTAGACGCATAGTTATAAGTCTAAGTAGGAGATTGTTGAGATATACTATTAACCATGCGGTTTAGACATAGTATTATTTTTTATTCTTTATGGAACAATTATTCGTTTAATTTATTCAATTCAATAAAGTACTATTTTAAATAGATTATATGTTATATGTATGTCCTTTAGTTATGTAGTAGACAATTTAGTGTATGGAAACTTAGCTGATGCACAGAAGATTAAATTGTCGGTTCTTATAATTAATAAACTGTGTTCACAATCAAAGATATTATTGGGTAAAAATATTTTGACAATTATAGCACAAGATTAAAGTGTAATTTGTCTTGATTATGTGAGTGGTTTTACTCCAACTTTTTGTGCTAGTATACTTAGGGGTCGTTTGGTTGGAATAGGGATTATGTCGGTATAAGTTATGTCGGTATAAGTAATCTTGGGATAAGTTATGCTGGGATTGTTGTTTATTCCCTGTTTGGTATGTTGTATTAAGAATGACAATTGTATAATTTCTAAGAAGAAGGTATAAGTTATACCGGTGCTAATTACCCCACCCTCTATAAGGTATAAGTTATTCTGGTGTTAAAATTAACACCGAGATAACTTATACCTTGTTTGCTAACCAAACAGAATATTAAGGTGGTATTAAATTTTTATACTACCCCTATACCTTCTTATACCTCATACCAAACGACCCCTTAGTGTATATTGAACGGACCAAGTAGAGAAAAGATATTTTTGTACTGAATATATATAAAATATTTTCTCTAATTCATTAAATGAGCTTATACCCCTAATTTTGATATAATTATTATGATCAATATGATTTGTTTATTGTTTTGATTTAACAAAAGGTACAACTCTATTCAGAGTTAGTGTATGCCTAATAGATTGGACAATAACGAATAGCATTTGTTAAATAATAATTAGTTGATAGAATCCATGACGGTTTTGAGTTTGATGTACCCATTTATGTAAGTTTATAAGTTTTCATGTGAAAACCCAGCCGGTGAATTTTGTATCCATCACATGAAATAGTTTAAGCGGAATTATAAAGGATTTAAGCAGTTGATTAAATTAAATTATCAGTAATTTAATTTAATTAACTGGTATTTGTGATCTTAACATGGGGAGTTAAGTGTTAGTGAATTTTCAAACATATTGAGGAGTTCAATTGCAGTTTTTCAGTGGAATAAACTGCAATTAATTATAGTATGAATTAATTCATCCAAATTTTCGAATTAATACTATAATTGGTAGCCTCTTATTATTTATGTGGTCCCTGATATATCTAGTAAAAACCTGGACTGACTTGGGTAAAAAGTGACTTGGGAGAAAAGTTATCGTTTAGAGTTAGAGTAGGAAGACGTTTTTCACCCAATAACTTACTTTTAGAGTTGTATTGTTTTTGCCCACTCAAGACAATTTCGTCCAAGGTCTTACTAGGACATGTAGCCCTGGATTCTTGCTTTGTGGAGGATCTGTGCAACGTGTTCAAGAGGTTAGTGCTTCTAATCTCGTAATTATATCATTGTCTAGTTTACATGTATGTGATGCCTGATTTATATACTTGCTTCCGTTGCGCATGCTCTAACACTTGCAGGGTCCATGGAAATGTTGAGGTGGCTGAAATTGCTGCTAAACATCTGTTTGAGCACGAGCCCAATAATGCTGGGAACCACATCTTGCTTTCAAACATATATGCTTCCAAGAGAAGGTGGGCCGATGTTGCATCAACAAGAAAGCTTCTTAAAGACAGTGAAGCAAAGAAAGAACGAAGCAAGAGTTGGATACAGATAAAAGACAAGGTTCACACATTCGTGGTGGGGAAGAGAAATCACCCAAGCATTGCAAAGGTTTATTCAAGGTTGGATGAGTTGTTGGTGGGTATGGAGAAGTTGGGTTACAAAGGTAAAGCTCAACATGACCAGCACGATGTGGATGAGAGCAGAAAACACGAGCTTCTGAGGCATCATAGTGAGAAACTTGCTTTTACATTTGGGTTGATGTGTTTGCCCTCAAATGCTCCTATTAGAATTACGAAGAACCTCAGGATCTGTAGGGACTGTCATTCTTTTATGAAGTTTGCTTCAAAAATAACAGGGAGGGAAATAATTGTCAAAGATGTTAATCGTTTTCATCATTTTACTAATGGATCACGTTCATGTGGAGAATTTTGGTAAAGGATGTAACTGGTTAGGATTTAAGATGCCTTCTCTGAAACAAGTGTTTGGTTCAGAATGGTGGAATGTGATGATCCGATAGGTCACTTTGAGTTTTAGCCTTTATTTTTGTGTCCCGAGACCTCGAATACCTCCATTTTGCCTTTCTCGATTTGCGTATAAAGTCCGTGTCTTTTTTCGGAAAATTTTTATGTGAAAGACTGAAGAAAATGTGAAATTTTGCCTTAAAACTTATTTGAGTTGACTACAATTAATTTTTTGTGTAAACGGACCGGAATCAGTATTTTAACTATCCTGATGGGTTTGTACCGTGATTTGGGACTTGGACGTATAGCCAGAATCGAATTCGGAAGCCCCTAAACTTGTTTGAACGTAATTTGTTGAAAACAAGTAAATTGAAGGTTAAAAGAATTCCTAAGTTTAACCATAGTTTGACTTTGTTGCTACCGACTTCGGATTTCGGTTTCGGAACTAGGAATAGGTTCATTTCACCATTTATGACTTGTCTGCAAAATTTGGTGCAAAACGGAGTGGATTTTATGTGATTCAGACTTTCAATTGTAAATTTGCATGTTCTTGAGTTTTTTTGAAAATTGCATACACTTTGATGTCTGATTCGTAGTTTTTAAGTGTTATTTTGATGTTTCGATCATGCAAACAAGTTCGATGATATTTTTGGACTTGTGTGCATATTTGTTTGGAGCTCCGAGAGCTCGGGTGAGTCTCGGACGCGTGGCAGAGTGTTTGATAGAGTTAGGATTCTACTGGGTTTATTTTTTTTTGCACAGGCCTCAATTCTCGCAATTGCAGTTTAGGATCGCATTTGCGATAGTAGGTGAGCTCTGTCACGTGCACATTTGCTAACAGATTCTTCGCATTTGTGATGGGATGTTGGGGTGGGCTGGTTCGCATTTGCGATCAAAGTGGTCGCATTTTCGGAATGTCCCATGTTCGCATTTGCGAACAAAACCATCGCATTTGTGATGGCAGCAGAGATGTGAGTTCTTCGCTTTTGCGATGGATTTCTCGCATTTGCGGGGTTCTCATTTGTAAGCCCCAGGTCGTAATTGTGACATTTGTGCCTAGACAAAAAGTTGAGGAATGGGATTTTAGCCTCACTTTTCATATTTTGAACCTTAAACACCCTAGAGACAATTTTCTAAGAGGATTTTCTTCCCAAAAATATTGGTAAGCAACTTTAATCTATTTCTTTTCAATTACCCATTATTTTTCAAGTGTTTTCAACATTAAATCTAGGATTTTCATGGTAGAAATTAGAGATTTGGTTAGAATTAGGGGGTTTTGTAAAATTGAGATATATACCTCAAATTGAGCTCGAATTTTGAAACTAATCACATAATCGGGCTCGAATTTTGAAACTATTCACCTAATCGGGCTCGAGTGTGAATGGGTATTGAGTTTTGATCCGAATCTCGGATTTTGACTAAGCGAGCCCGGGTGACTCTTGTTGACTTTTTGAGAAAAGTGTAAAAATCATAGCTTTAATATTGTTATTGATTTTCCTAGCATCGTTTGTTGATATTAAGTCGATTTTGCTTAGATTCAATTGGTTTGTAGGCGGATTTTAGAAGAAAGGCCTCGATTGAGCTTTGATTTGATTGCGGAGCGAGGTAAGTATTAGGTTTAACCTTGATTTGAAGGAATTAGGAACCCTTGAGCTAATATATTATGTGACTTACGTGTGTAATGGCGTATATGCGAGGTGACGACTGACGAGTGTATATACGCCGTCAAAATATGGGGGAGAAGCTTATTAGGAGTATGCTGTTATCTCAACATAATGACTTTGCAAGAAGAAGCTGGTTAAAATCATTTTCTCGTCTGATGTGATGAGAAACTATATATGTAAACTAGCTGGAGTCTGGGCAATGCCTCTCCCAAAATGATGATGAGCAAAGGCCATCAGCTACATCTAATAACACCGCCAGGCCGGTCAGATTGTTATGGCGTCCAGCCATGGTTTAGAAGTCACTTGCATTCCGTCCTCTTGCCAACAATGATATGTGGTGAGTGACTTTGGTTATTCTTATAAGATACAATCTCTACTTTTTTCTTCCTTGAGAGCAATTTTATCATCCTTAAATTCTCCGTATTCTATAATTTAGTACATTTTTTGTCTTAGCACAACCCCTATAACAGTAAGAGCACTTTCTTCGAATCTTTTTCTGTACTGGAGAAAAGGAGAAAACCTGTCATCAACTTAAAGTAGCTCATTAAGGAACAGAGGAATATAGAGATTTCTTCCAATCTTCTTAAGCCTTGGTTGATAAGCCTTGGTTAATAGAATTACCCGGTATATATATGTATTGGTAGAAAATAGCAGATACCAACAGAATAATCGAGGTAAAAGCTGGCTTGGATACCACCGTCCTAAAAAAGAATGTCGAGGATGAAAAATCTTGTGGCTGCTTATTTTCTTATGTTCACGTGAAAACTTTATAGATTGAGAACATGCACCTCTCAATCTAGTGGTCTTCCTCACCTGCAGGAGGGATCATAGTTAGTATTGAACGCTTTTGAATCGAACAAGAACTAATAGCTTGACAGGACTGAGTATGGTGGTGGCGTGGTTGATGTACATGAAAAAATTTACTCCAGTTGGCTAATTATACTGAGTTTGTTATTATTGTTGTTGTACTATATTAAGATAACACCTTTTCTGATAAGGAGTAATCAGTGGCGGATATAGTGTAGTATTACCGGGTTTAACTGAACATCCAACTTTTGACGCGGAGTAAAAATTTATGTGTAAAAATTCATTAAAATTAGAAAAATAGTAAATATGAACCGATAACTTTAAAAATACAATGAGTTCAATACTAAAAACTTTAAAAGTTGAAACCGCCATAAAATTTAAATCCTGAATCCGCCTCTGGGAGTATGCGGAGTAAAGGGATGACTTAAGTTCAAGTCATGAACATAACAACAACAACAACAACCCAGTATGGTCTCACAAGTGGGGTCTGGGGAGGGTAGGATGTACGCGGCCTTACCCCTACCCTGGAAGGACAGAGAGACTGTTTCCGATAGACCATCGGCTAAAGAAGGTGAGAGAAGTCCTGGTAATAAGTAATAGCAAAACAATAATTAGAAAACTAAATCGGAGATAGCAACAGATAATATGAAAAGGGTACTGATAACAAGTAGTAGCAATATAACATATTTAGAAAACTAATTCCAAAGCAGCAGACGAGAATATGAACGAAGTACTACTAGCAAACTACAGAATTACCAATGGCAAGTAACAACGAAACGAGACATGCGAATATAGCAAACTAAGGAAAAAAGGGTACCGTACTAGCGCTAATGCTATCGAGCTAGAGAAACAAAGGGAGATGCACAACTACCTACTAACCTTCTACCCTAATATTCAACCTCCACACTCTTCTATCTAGAGTCATGTCCTCGGTTAGTTCAAGTAGCGTCATATCCCGCTTAATCACCTCTCCCCAAGACTTCTTTGGCCTACCTCTACCTCTCCTCTCACCTCCTAAGGCTAACCTTTCACATCTCCTGACAGGGGCATATGCGCTTCTCCTCTTAACATGCACGAACCATCTCAACCTTGCCTCACGCATCTTTGCCTCCACAGGGGCCATTCCCACCTTGTCTCAAATAACTTCATTCCAAATTCTATCCAGCCTAGTATGCACATACATCCATCTCAACATCCTCATTTCCGCTACCTTCATCTGCTGGACATGAGAGTTTTTGACTGGCCAACACTCTGCCCCATACAACATAGTCGGTCTAACTACTACCTTGTAGAACTTACCCTTAAGTCTCAACGGCACATTCTTATCACACAAGACACCGGAAGCGAGCCTCCACTTCATCCACCCTGCTCCGATACAGTGTGTGACATCCTCATCTATCTCCTCATCCTTCTGAATTATAGATCCCAGATACTTGAAACTCTCTCTCTCCTGGAAATGACCTGCGTATGGAGTTTCACATCCCCGTCCTCCACTTGGGTAACACCGCGGAACTTGCACTTCAAGTATTCTATCTTGGTCCTGCTCAACTTGAAACCCTTAGACTCCAGGGTATGTCTCCAGACCTCCAGCCTCTCGTTAACGCCACCTCGCATCTCATCAATCTGGACTATGTCATCCGCAAATAACAAGCACCAAGGCACCTCCCACTGAATGTGACGTGTCAAAGAATCCATCGCTAGGGAAAACAAAAACGGGCTAAGTGTTGATCCCTGATGCAACCCCATCTCAACCGGAAAGTAATCCGAGTCTCCACCTGTTGTCCTAACCCATGTCTTAGCTCCATCATACATGTCCTGAATCACTCTAATAACTAAAAGAAAATGTACAGTAACTTTAGCATACCGTATGGGAAGATCTTATTCTACATGCACTAAGTTTTTGTCAACTTAACTTTAGGCGTAAAATAAAACAATTACAAGTTTTACTTTTGTATGTTATCATTTAACATTTTCTATTTTTCTTCTTGATCACGAATCCTTATTTAAAATTTAAAATACAAACTTTATAATGATTAAATTTGTTAACTTTTAGTATATTTTTAGGTACGGTGAGTGATGCCACTTAATTACACAAATGAGTATTAAATAAGTCCTATTCGCGTAAATTGATAAAATTATATGCAAACACATGTTGATTTACCATAACTAACTACCGGCGCTAAGTGATAACAATTCTTGCAAAACACACATAAAGTAGTCATTAAATAAATGTGATTAAAGCTTTTTCAGACACACAATTGTCAACGATTTCTACACATATTCTCTATGTGGAAGTTAAATAAAACATGTATAAGCAAAACAAAGAAAAGAAAAAGAAGTTAAAAAAAACATGTATAATATTTTCAACTGCACATCATATATATATATATATAGTGTACGCACGTTGCGCGTGTATCCCCGTCTTAGTAAATGGATAATTTAAAAAATATTACATAAATATTATATTAACAAATTGTGTTTGATTTATAGAATAGAAGTTCAAAAAATATTAGTTGCTAAAAATGGTGATTGTTGATCTTATTTAGCTAACTCAATAAAGGAACAATAATAATAAAAGTCCTCAATCTTTAATTTTAAGTTCATTTTAGAAGATAAAAACAAAATCAAGAAATTTTCTGTTCTCGCAAGCAAAAATTAAATTGTTCTATTTCTTTTGTCAATAAATAATATTATAGAAATTATAAACAACTCAAAAAACAATTTTTTTTATTGAGAATTTGGCCAAATAAGCTTTATGTTAAAGAAACGAGGGTGGCGAACATTGTCAATTAGGTTAAGTTTTATATCCAATTGAAAAAAAATCATTATAAAGCATTAAGGTGCAGACAACGTATTTTATATATGTATCAAACAACATGCTGCATCCCTTACCAGAGTCCTTTTTTCTAGAATTTTTAAATGCCCTCTCCCTCTTCTTCGGATATAGATTATAGAGTGAGTAGAGTAACTCAATTAAAAATAGTAAGACAAAAGAGACGCCCTAACAATTAAGGATAATAACTTAGCCTCTGTTAGGGTCAAGAATCTCAAATCAATTTACCCAACTAAATATTATTAGGATAAACTTTTTAAAAAGTACATAATGATATATGAACAAAAAAATTAGCGGCAGAGAGCTACTTATAGTTTAAAAAAAACACATACCAAAGCCCTGATTCGAGCTACTGGGTTGGCTGATAAATTTCTGTAATATTACTGCTTATGTCATCCTGATATTTTGGTAATGCTTAGGATGCTAGTCGAAACCTTAATGGTTTCCGAGAAGCCATTCACATTCTTGTTGATCTCTTCCATTGGAATACCACTATCTATCTATCATTGTTCCTATCGGGTTTGAATTCTACAATTTTAAATAGTACTGAAGTGTCCATTGTTCTATCTCCCAACCTGACAGTAGTTTTCCAAACTCAATTAAGAAGAGCTAATCACCAAGATAATAAAATAAAATAATATTTTCAAACTATCAAAGATAGTCATAACCAATAGAACAATGTGACTTTTGAATAAGATGTACAAGTTATAAATCAATTAAACCATAGCAGAAGATGAACTATATCTTGAAAAAAATTTGTCCAAGTAAAGTATAAACATTGAGTATAAGAAAAAGAGATAAAACATACCTAGTCGAGAAAAAATGGCAGAAAAAAAAAAATTGTAACCATAGCAGAAGAGTTCCAAAGACAAAGAATTGAGTCAGTGTTCTATTAACTTATATATTAGGTTTAGACTTGGTTTAGGTTTTAGTTGTACATTCTCTATTCTTTTTACCCTGGATTTATATAAGGAAATATTCTATTAATTAATGTTAAGGTCCTACGTATTAAAACTTACAATATAGTTCAAAAATAGTCCAAATAAAAAAAGATTTAATAACTAAATTTTAGTTGATTTCAAATCCCTAAATATTAGGGAAATAATGAAATTACAAGTTCATCTAGTTTGAATTTATTTTTAAAGGGTAAAAAAGGCGAACGATATTTCGCTAAGGGCCTTCGTGCTTATATATATATATATATATAATCAATTTTCTATACTTCATATGATAAGTAAAATTTGAAAGCGTTCTGGTTCGTAATTGAATTCTTACTCCTATATGTATTTTTTAAAAATAAAAGAAACTCCTATATCTATTTTCTTCCGGAACTACTATGTTTTACGAGCAAAAAGTATTGTAACTGTATATAGTACTATTTTATTATCAGATCATAAAATACAAAATCCATTATTTTCAAGTTTTATGACATACGAGCGGCCCAAAAAGATTGGAAACTTTTAGGGAAACTATCAGCTATGTTTATTTATAAGTAGCTCATTATAAAAATTGGTCATTCATAAAATATTATTAATATTAGCCAAGTAGTTATTTGTAGCAAAAAAAAATATCAAATTTTTGCTTTCTTTTGATGGGTATTATTAGAATAGATTGGGTACATCTTAAGAAGCTTGAATCTCAGTTTTGGGATGATTTGATGAAGTTTTGAGGTGGTTTGAATTGAAAATTCGAAGTAAATATTGAACATGAAAAAAATGATATGTGTATCATTTGTGTGTCACATATGTATCATATTTATATCAATTATGTATCACATGTATATCCATATACCTGTGTGTGAGATACATGCGTGATACATGTTTGATACATGAATTATTTGAACTCGATTTAATTACGAATTTCGATACAATACCAGTCCAAATCACCTTCAATCTTCCTCAAATTTTGTATATTGACGTATCTATATATTTTCAATGAATTTCAACTATACCCATTGAAAAAAGTTCCTTTTTTGCTTAGATTTTTGAAATATTGTATTTTTTTTGTTTCATCACCTTATTTGTTACCTCATCCATGAAATTTCCTTTCCATCTTGCATCTAATGTTGCTAATCACGCTTAAAAATATGGAAGGTAATTTCTGTATGTGATTCTTTGAGAGAAAGAACCTTATTTATTTAATTTTTTAGTTTTTATATGTGCTTGGCTAGTTTTGGTAAGTCTATAACTAATGGCTAGATGTTGGTAAGTTAAAACTTATTTGGGACATTTGTGTAAGTTTCCCAAACTTTTATCAGCCTGTTGTCTAAGTGAAACTTAAAGCTATGGGCGTTTAACGGGTGGGCCGGGCCAGGCTGGGTAGGGAATTTTAGTACCCGTACGGGTTATGGTCCGGGCCGGTTACGGTTGGGCCATACCGGGTTTAACGGGTTCGGGTTCATCCGGGTAAAAATTGAACCGTAAGGGTTACGGGTTGATGGGGCCAGGCCGGATCGGGTTTAGTGTTATTTTTAATCTTTTTTTTGTATTTTGTATAACTATTATAAGTTATATTAATACAAAGTAAAAATACAAAAAACACAAGGAAGATGGGAAAAATTGCACTTATAAATTGCAAGTGCTACATTTATTTCAAAATTCAAACTTACAAATTGAAAGGTTTAGATATAACAACAAGTAAATTAACCAAAAAAGAGTAAATTCAAAGATTTTGCATTGCCTCAGTAAGTTCTTCATAATCAATATGAACTGAGTAATCTTCTTCTGTAGTGTTAAATTCGGATAGGTTACCATGTGTTAATATATCTCCAGGTTCCTCGTCTTCTGTGCTATCAACATCTTCACGTCCTTGATTTCTTCGTTCCAATATAATCTAATCTCTGAAACATACTAAAACTTCCAAAGCATTGATTCCCAATGAGCGACGGGTGTCTCCAAGTTGTTGTCTTGCTTAACTAAATGCACTCTCTGATGCAACAGTTGAAATTGGCACATTCAGCACATCCCGAGCCATAGTGAAAAGAACAAAAAATTGCTTTCCATTCTCATGCCACTATCCCAACGGTGAAAATTCCTTTGTGCGAGGCTCTTTTTGCTTCTACAAGTAGAATTGAAGTTCATCAATGTTCCTGCTACTGGTTTGAGTGTTAGAAAATGTAGAAAAATATTAAAACTATCAAGAACTTCTTCATCATCCACAGTAGCAGAAGTGGTACAATGCATAGTGGAATTAACATTGCCTACACTAAGAGCATCATCATCAATTACATTTGCATAATAATTATATAATTGTTGTAAATATTCATTTAGCTTGTTCATACAAGTATATAAATCTGGGTTTCAGTTGGTCCTATTTTCATATAAGTATATAAAGCATTCATTAATTGGTGACAATCAGACATCTTAATGGAAGGATTTAAAACAACACCAATTAAGTAAATCGGAGGTATTGGAAAGAAATATTTTTTGAATTTTGCTTGCATTTTTTGAACAACATCCCCATATTTTTCTTTCTTCTTAAATTCAAAGAGTAGAAAAGAAATTTCAGCTATATGTACTAAAGCCATAGTAACAATAGGGTAATATGCTCCAGAAAACTCAACAGTAGCTGTATAAAATTTATGTAAAAATTTAACAACATCATTAATGACCTCCCAAGTAGTAGTTGTTAACATACGGTTTGGATCAGTACAATGCGCATTAGCAACTTCAGTTATTGGGAATCTATATTTGTAGCAACATTTTAAAAGTATATATGTATAATTCCATCTAGTAACAATTTCGTCTGGCATGAATCTGGGTTTAAGGTTATACTAGACACACTTATTCTTAAATTCCTTTATTCTAGATTGTCTATTATTTCCTTGAATAACACCAACTGCTCTTCTAGAATGAGTAATCTTAGTTGAAAATAAATCAAGGCCATTTTTAACAATTAAATTATAAACATGACATGCACACCTAACATGAAAAATTTCATCAAGAGGTGGTTTCAAATGCAATTTTAATATTAAAATTGCGGCATTATTGTTAGAAGCATTATCAAAAGACATACACAATACTTTTTGCTTGAGATTATAAAATTCAATAATTTCACAAATAGTACTACTTATAAACGCATCAGTATGACTCTGATCTTCATCATATTTAAAAGCGATAATACGTTTTTGCATACAAGTAGTATCATCTATCCAATGACATGTAATTGTCAAATAATCATTTCTATTAACAGCATGGCCAATATCAGAAGTTAGAGAAACTCTACAAGGAAGGTGGCTAAACAAATAACGTATGTATGTTTGATATTGTCCATGAAGTCTAAAGATATCAGATCTACAAGTACTTCTAGGGATACCTTTAAATAAAGGATTGTAAATCCTTTGAATATACATAATAAGATATGATAAGAAGCAAAAGAAAAAGGTAGACAACCCAAAACAACTATTTTTGCTAACTCCTCACGATCCTTCATTTTATCATATTTCACAAGACCTCGAGTAGTAAGGTTTAGAGTTGACTGATTTCCATCTCCATCAGATCCCCATTCTATAGGATGCTCAATTCTCATATGTCTACTAAGTGTCTCAATCCCCCATAATTGTCCTCTAGTCTTATGTTTAAAAGTATCATTACAAAATTTGCATTAAACTCTTTCACTATTTGGTATGTCTTCAAAAAAAATTCAAACCTTACTTTTTTTTCTACGATTACTAGTCGGGGCCACAGGTGGTCTACTACTAGCACCACGACCACCACCCCTGCTAGCATCTCCAATACTACTAGGTGTAAGTGGTATCTCATCTTCCATTTCTAATTCATTATCTTCTATACCAAAATCTTCCTAGAATTGTTCATAATCTATATTATTATCAGGTAATGTTTCAGGAATATTTGGAGAGGTATTTAAATTACTACCAGATGTTGAAGTTGAACACTACCACTTTTTTTATTTTCCCGATTAGTAACCTTGTTACAAACTCTTTTTGCAGCATTAAACATATTGGTAAAATTTAACTACTAGCAACAAATAAATATGCAAATAAAATAGTAAATAAGAGAAAGAGTTGGAAGGAGTGTACCGAATTCGGCAATAAATTGAGCACTTGATGATTTCGCAACTCCAATGTTACCACGAAGAAGCGTCAATTGTTCCAATTTTGAAGTTCAATTGTTCAAACTTCAAATAAAAAATACTACGATAAATTAAATTCCCAAAAAAAAAGGCAAATAGTTGATTGCACTTTAATAGGTGAAGAATGAAGATTGAAGAATGAGAGAATATGAGAATTGAGATTGAGAATTGAGAGATGGGTGAAGAAATGAGGAAGAGGGGGTATTTATAGTTTTTTAAAGGGGGGTCAATTTTTTTTAAAAATCCAAAATTGGGCTATTTGTGCAATTCAGCCGTTGGGCAACGGCCATATTCTGAAATGGACCGTTGCCAACGGTCAGAAATATGGGCCCAGTTTTTTTAAAAAAACCGTTAAATCGGTCTGGGCCGAGCCGGTTAACCGGTTGAAGAACACTGTTCATTGACCGGGTTTGACTGGTCCGGGTAACCAGTGGTTCGAAAGTAAACGGTGCAAACCGTCCTACACCCTTAACCCAGCCCCACCCGGCCCCCTTCTACCGGTTCGGGCCGGTTCCGATTTTACCGGTCTGGGCCGGCCCAGAACCGGGTTAACCCGGCCCGTTAGACACCCTTACTTAAAAACCCCTTCAGCTCCGCGTCTTATATTTTTCCCGCTGCAAGCATAACATAGCTCACTTGCCGCACTCGAGTCGTCTCTGCTCCAAATTTTCAAGTAAGTTTCTCGCTTTCTATATCGTTCGATCACAATGTGGAATGCTTAGTGGATATATTCTAGTTACCAACTTCATCTGTTTGTGGATCTAACTATTTCAGTTTTCATGTATTTTTTTAATATTGTTTTAGATTAAAAGACTGTTTGATATTCCTAAAGTAAGAGAAATATAGTAAATTTTAGAAAATGAGAATGTTTGTTTGTGTTGTGCGTTCATAGTATTCTATGTGTGCCTGTTTCTCTTTTTGTTTTCGGCTAATACTGAAGGCTTTGATGTATAATATAATTAAACGAATACGTTTAGGAATTTTTGGTTTAATAGATTTGTAATTTGAAGAGGATAGGAGGAGGTTAGTTAATTAGCTAGTAGCTTCTTATATGGTAGCACTCAACATATTATTACTGAGATTGTTGAATGTTGCTTGTAGTATTAAAACTTTAGCTTAGAACTGTTAAAACAACTGGTCTATGTGATCCATATAGATCTGGATTATGCATCCGCATTGTGAATATTTGGGCACTGAGACGGAAAAGTGTGTAAACTCTGCAGTTAATGTGTTTATTAAAGATTTGCTTGAACTTGAAAATTTTATGTGGATCCGAGCCGTTGGAGTGTTCTATGTCATTAGGCTGAGGAAGTATTACATGTTGTGTCTTGTAAAGGGAAATTCTCCTTTCGATCTCTTTGGTTGAAGTGTAGCATTATAAAAACTGCATAAGTATTTCAACAAGTTTATCAAGGATATGTGTAAAACCCTCGATAGGATTTTTTGAGTTTGACTTTTCCCTCTCCGTATTTCTTTTCTTGATTTTTATTGGTTTATGTAAATACACCCACCCATATCTTGTTCATTGATGATATTTTTTTTGCTGTATATGCTTCATGGGTAAAGATTTGTGTGTCATAGTTGACCCCATCTTTGTTTGCAATTGAGGCATAGTTGATTGATTGATATGCTTGGCTCTTATTTGGTACATTGAGATTAATTGATTCACAATGATCTTATATAGTATCCTGATTTTTATGTACTTATAATTATTGGCCTTAATTAAAATAATAAAAATTGACTGGATAATGCATTGCAAATTAGCACTATACTTTTGCTTTCCAACAGGAAAGATGCACAGGCTTAGTTATGCAACAGATATAAAATCATAGTTTCATTACATTTTGGTACTGAACATGCATTTTTCAATTGCAGGGTTCATAATTCTGTTAGTTTTGGTATCGAAGTGATGAAGAAATAGGTTAAAGATTCAAACTTGGTTAGTAATATTTGCTACCCGAGCCTGTGCATAATCTCTTGAAGGCTAATTGCCAAATTTTGGCCGGGTGACAGCATTATTCCTGCGAAGTTTCAATCTCCGGCTTAGGCATATACATGGAGGTCAGAGTTGATGAGATTGAAAATATACTTGGAGTGGAGGACCAAGATGATAATCCAAAAAATTCATTTAAAGTCTCTCAGGAGATGGAGAAGTTTCTATGTGACAGATTGCTGGACCAAGAGCAACAAATTTCAGAGCGTTTTAGAGCTCTTTTCTCTCTAAGGAACCTTCGGGGCTCAGGTCCACGAAATGCCCTTATTAATGCGACAAGGGACCCCTCAAATCTCTTGGCGCATGAGGCTGCATTCGCATTGGGGCAAATGCAAGATGCTGATGCCATTCCTGCTTTAGAAAGAGTTCTATTTGATTTCTCCTTGCATCCCATTGTTAGGCATGAGGCTGCAGAGGCACTTGGTGCAATTGGTTTAGAAAGTAATATTTTACTTCTAGAAAGAAGTTTGGCTTCAGATCCAGCTCAAGAGGTCCGAGAGACATGTGAACTGGCTCTCAGTCGAATCAAAGAGCTGAAGAATGTAGGAACTGATGACAGTTCCTCAACAGTGGTGTCGTCACCCTTTCTGTCAGTAGACCCAGCTGCTCCTGCTGCTTATTCCTCTGTTGAGGACCTAAGAGAAGTTCTTTTGAGTGAAGAAAAGGGCATGTATGAACGCTATGCTGCTCTTTTTGCACTACGAAATAATGGTGGAGAGGAAGCTATCTGTGCAATTATTAAAGCATGAGGTTGCTTATGTATTGGGTCAATTGCAGAACAAAAAGGCTTCAGATGCCCTCTCTAGGACTCTTAAAGATGTCAATGAGCATCCAATGGTTAGACATGAAGCAGCCGAAGCTCTTGGTTCTATAGCAGATGCTGAATGTCTTGCACTTTTTGAGGATTTTGCCAAGGATCCTGAGCCTATTGTTTCACAAAGTTGTGAAGTTGCTCTTAGCATGCTTGAGTTCGAGAAATCAGGCAAATCTTTTGAGTTTCTCTTCATGCAGATTCCTCATGTCGAGCAGGTCTCATAGGAAGAGTGTCTGGCTTTGCCTAAATGCTTGTCACATCTGCTGGTCTCAGAAGATAATTCAGTTCCATGTGCAATTAAAATTGATCCAGTTGTAACTGGTTTCATTACTTAGAATGTTCGATTCGGATTCTTCTCAGGACTTGCTGTACTAGTGTATGTTTTCTACAGTGTTCATGCTAGTTTTGATGCTGAGGAAGATGGGACTCTTAGTCAAAAAAGCATTGAACTTGTGAAGGAATCTATTGAAAGCCAGGACCATACTCTCAAAGTGTAAAAATGTTCTCTTTTTGGCTGACTTTTTCTTTAGTTATGACTTAATTTTTAACTTTTTGGGAGGGACTTACTGTTATGGATACTTAACAATAGAAATGGGAGAGGAAATATAGGCTGCAAGATTTTGCAGTGAGCAAGTTGTATAGTTTGTTTCCATTAGTGGGTTCAAGTTGTGACTTGTGATCCCTTGTATATTTTTGTGTTGGTTAATTCAGTTAACTGTTGATGCTACACAAGCACATGTGCCACAAGAACAAAGGAATCTATAAACATAAAAATGGCCAATTGGGGTCATGTAGTGTGTTGACTACCATGTGATATTCAATGGCTAAATTCTCTTCAACCCACTTGATTACATATTTGCAATTGTACAGCATTTGAGTTGAAGATATAAAAAAAATAAAGAGTATATTAATTTTAAATATGTATGTGTTTGGACATGAGCTTCATTTTAAAATGTCTTTTATGAAAGTTGAAGATTTGAAAGTCTTCAGTCGAAATAAACTTTCAAATCAAAATTTCAATATTTCACTTAAAAGTTAAATAGTGTTTCACCTGCACTTCAAAATTTCCATTAGGTAACTTCAATTTACAAGCGATTATTTCATCTTTTTAGTTCAAATGTGACTTCATGAATTCAAAGTGGCCCTATTTTAAGTGTGCGACCTCAGCAGGATTCCAATTAGCATGAAAGTCCATTTATGGAATCTGTCACTCGTGAAAATGAAATGAAAATAAGATATAGATCCAGTTAAGGGTTATCCCTTTTGGAAAATAAGGAGGGAAAAAGGAAGAAAAAAAGCTTTAAAGATGAGGATGGAATAAAAAGGAATATGGAGATAGAGACTAATAAACTGTTTTTATCTATTTCCGATTATCATCAAAAGTTGTGGGCGGAAGCTACGGCTTAACCTCGTTAACAAGCAGAGTTGGCTAGCTGCTGGCAGATATTTTACGGCCACATAATCGGTAATATCTTTCACTACATCGCATTTGCGTAGAGTCGATATTATTCTTTTTGAATCAGACTAAAAATAAAAGCATCACATAAAATAAAATGTAAGGAGTATAACATATAGTAATATGTTTCACCTGAGCTATGACATCGTCATATATATAAGATCCATCCATAATTAGTAATTTAGTATCTCTGGTTCGAGTATTAGGTCTAAGAAAAGGTCAATATAGGAAATTTTTCTCTTTAATGGATCTTACACGAATGCCGAATTAATCAAAACTCAAATACGAATATCAAACAGTGGACGAAAATCGCCAAAAAAAAAAATATTTATCGATTCAAAAGACCAGAATACCTTGACGACAGGAGATAAACATGACAAAATAGGGGGAAAAGAAAGCATAGGGCATGGGCTAAAGCCTGCGAACTGCAGTAAGTTGCCATCATCCAGTGCGGCGTTTCTCTTTTTCTTTATCGTAATTCTATCTTTTTTGTCGGGTTTTCAAGTCTATTGCCCCACCCCCTAAACATCCCCCAACCCCCCCCCCCAAATCCAACCCCTTTCTTCTTTGTAATTTATATATAGATAGATCATATGCCTTATGGAGTCCCATTCATAAAACCAAATCACACTTTATGATAAGTTTTAAGAAGTTATTGACATGCCCTTATTTAGAAAACTAATTAGGATAGTTACAATGCGAACATGTGGATGTTCACCTTCATTGGAATATAATCAAACTTTAACATTTACCATTGTTTGACTCAAAAAATATTGGAACCTTTTTGAACAAATCAATTAAAGAAAATGAAGAGGTAAATCTTAGTTAAACATAATAAATCCCAGATCAATGAGTTAGTCGAAAAAACAGTATATGAGATGAAATAAAGGCAATCAATCTTATTGAAACTCTTCATTGTGGCTCCCATTAATCAATGGGGGAGATTGTTTTACATGTTTTTCTGAAGAATACTTCGTTCTTCTTTTTATTATGAAGATTACAGAAGAGAGAACTTGGGAGAGAGGAAGAAGTCGAGAAGCCCCCCCTTTTACAAGATTGTTTTCCCCTATATATAATCATGGGATCTTTGCTATGTACTTGACCTGACGCTCTCTCACACTACTTCCGTCTTGGTCGTCCCATGAGCGTTTTTTCTTCTGACTCGACGGGTATCGTGAGTGCGGGATGTAGAATAGACCATGTCGTCTTTCGATACCTTGTCGTTTGGAAGGGGTGTTGGTCAGCTTGACCGTAGTGGTCAAATTTTAACTAATACAATTAGTCCCTCTGTCTGTCGGGGTCGTCCCCTGTCTGGGCAGGCAGATGGATCATGATTGCTACAAATCTAGGAGAAATCTAACTACTTATCCTTTAGTTATGCTCCTTAGGTTTTAAGTGAGGTGATGGCACTCTTTCAATATCCTTGGACCATTGCGGCAGTTTCGAAACCGAAACGTAGTTTGGATTGAAACGTTGTTTCGTGGTTGCCGCCATTATGACACACGTTCCTGGGGAACCGAAACGTTTCGTGCCCTATCAGATTCGATTGGCAACTCTTGGGTTTCGTGCTTGGGAGATTTATGTCTCTTATAAATAGAAGGAACTCATCATTTGATTGATACACTTCTTTGCCCTTTGCTTGAAAGAATTTTGCGAATATACTTTCTTCCTAATACTCAGAATTTTCATTCGCCCCCAATTGACTGAAAACGTTCATCCTTTCTTTCCATTATCTTTTTGCCACAACATCTTGACAAAATGGCTGGTGATTCTTCACGCATTGATCTCCCTGTCACAATTCTGGCGCCGGAAAATGTTGCTTTGGTTGCCGGAGGAGTGGAATTGGTGGAAGATGAGGAGGTCCCATCAGTAACCGAGATCTTGCCTCGTCCTGGGAGAGAATGGATCAACTTCTGCAGTTGCACCGGGGTGGAGCCAGAACTTGTCCCCTCTATTATAAAAGAGGAAGACATTGTGGAGTTGAAAGCTAGGTGGGGAATCCCCAGTTATGTTGACATGCAGCTGGCGGTAAGGAACGACATAGTCCATTGCGACCGCCCTGGGTACTGCGTGTTCTACGCCTACCCCTTTCTCATTGGATACACGCTTCCTCTCGCTCTGCTGGTAGTGGATTTCTGCCATTTTTACGAGGTATGCCCCGCCCAACTTTCGGCGTACCTGTACAAGCTGTTTTTGATATTGCTCAAGTTCGCGGAACTCGCCGGTTGTGAGATCACTTTGGATCACATGCTCAATATCTTCGCCCCTCAACTTATTCGCGGCACAATGATCCACATGTGTCCTCGGGGGTCGAAGAGTCTGGTGGTGAAAATGGTCGACAGGACTAACCGTCGTTTCTACGAGAATTATTTTTATGTGTGGACCAAGCACATTGCGGCGGATCTAATGGGATTCCCTGAGAAGTGGAACTTTGCGTGCAAGTTTCTTATGTTTTTAGTCGGTGAGATGCCCGACCGCTTTCTGTTACAGTACTAAACCTTATTATATCTTTGCATCTGAGAAATTGCCCCCTCCATCTGTCGAAGGTATCCGCAAGTGGGTGAGTGCCATCATTCCCCATATGGTGGGGGTTCGCACATGGTCGACATTTTATGAAAAATTTGGACGCATGCCCCTTACAGGTGAGGTGTCGTTTCTATTTGCTATATTTTCCTCTCTTTTCACTTAGTTTCTTATGTGTTGTTTGTCGATGCCAGGGAGAGTACGGAGAGCGAGGGATCCTCCATTAGCTTTTCGCCAGCCTGCAATGTCTGCTTGCCCTGTTGCAGCACCTACCGCTCGATCTTCGTCGAGGGCTGCTTCAGTTGAGTTTGCAGCTGTGGTTATTAGTGTAGAGGCCACTTCTCAGACTGAGGTCCCGACTCGTGTCGCTCGTCTAACGAGTGAATCTCCCCGTACTGAGGAAGAAGAAGGGTTGTCCAAGAGGCGGCGAGTGGAATTCGAGACAACCCCTCCAACTGTAATACACCTGGACGACTCTCCCTTGACAGGATCTGGGGCGGGGATTGATACCACTCCGCTCGAAGAGATGGATCCAGCCGTCGTATCTGCCCCTTCGATGGAGATTCCTGCCACTGTCGTTGATCAGCAACCTGCCATGACGGAGGGCCAGATTTCAGAGGCCGCTATTGTGGTTTCGGACGTACCTTTGTCTTTCGTTCCTATTTGTGTTTCCTCCTCAGCTGCTGAAAGAAGGAAGGGCATTGTGGTCGACGACTATGAATCCGAGTCGAACCTCGATCCTGATGATGTTAGGATGTTTGAGGAGGGTATTACCCGCTCGGTGGTTCGTGCGGGGGGCTCGACCCATATTCTCGAGATCTCTTCAGATGTTAATCTCCTGGAGGACACGAAGGATTTGGTGCCGCAGTTCGACATTTTGTGCTCTGATGCCGAGAAAGAGGCTCTCCGGAACGCTCCTGATAGTGACTTGATGAATGAAGTGGCCGTTATGGGCCTGATGGTACGTTACACTTTTCTTTTATACTTCTCTCGTTTTTCTTAGTGATATGGCTTTAACCCATCTTCTCGTTTTTCAGACGTACAAGGTGGAAGTGGAGAGTATGCGCAGGGCCGACATTCGGGCCAAGATTTTCTTGAAGATGTTGGAGAAGTATCGACGCTATCGCAACAAGTGTCATGAGATGCATGAGCGGCTGAGGGAGAATCCGGTGCTCGATCCCTCGGCAAGGAATTGTAGAAGAGAGACCAGCAGTTGATGGAGTCCGTTCGTATAAATAGTGTGCTCGAGGAGCAACTTCGCGCGAAGGATGAAGAGCTAGAGTTAGGCAAAGGGGTAGCTGCAGAGTGTGACTATCTACAGGGGAAACTAAGGTCGATGCAGGCCGAGATGGATCAGAATCTTATCAAGGTCGAGGCGATGAGTGCGGAGTAGATAGGAAAGTTGGCCGAGTTGGAAAGAAAGGTTACCGGGTTGGAGAGTGTCGAGAGTGCCTGGTCTGCGGCTTCGGCAAAGGCCGCGGCTTTGAAAACCACTATCCGCGTCCTCCCATCAGAGCAGGAGTCGGAGAGGGCGACGGCCACGCCGATGGAAGTGAGGCTTGAGGAGCATATAAGTGAGATCGACCGGGATGCGTCGTCCTTAGGAGATCGGGTCGTTGCACTTGATGCTGAGAAGGAGCAATTGTTGGCTCAAATTGAGTCTTCCTCAACTACTATTCCCTGTCAATTACATGATCTTTGGGTTCATGCCGATTCTTAGCAGGACATATATAAGAGTTTGTGGGAGGCGAGCAATGTTATTGAGGCCGCGTATGAAGGAGCTCGGGCGAAGGCAAGAGAGGCTCATATCAATTGTGGATATGACTCTGCGACGCCAGAAGCCGATGAGGGCGCGGATGATAACGGAGGGCTTCCTGGAGATGGTAGTGATGGTGGCAGCGATGATTCGAGTGAAAGAATGTTGTCTTTGTCTGTTTTCTGTTTTCTGTTTTCTGTTTTTCTGTTGTTTTTTTATATTCGTTGTTGGTTGTCGCTGTTTCTTTCTCCTTTCCTTTTCTTTTCTCCTTTTTTTATTGTTGGCTTAGGCCGTGTGTAATCTGTGACCGTTTGATAAAGAAGAATTTTTCATTGTTATTTGCCTTGTAATTTTATCTTTGTTTATGCTTTTCGTGACTTTAGTACGAGGTAGATTCCCATATGGCGAGCCCCGGTTTTTCTTTCCCTTTATATTTTCTGACGGTTCTTGGCCTTCAAAATATTTCAAACTTTCTCTTTGGCGATGTCTCGTGGCCTTGGGGTGTAATTTCGAACTTGTCGAAATAGTACCCTGTCGTCGTTCGATCGAGGTCGACTCTTCTTTTCGGCGAAGGCCCTTGGCCTTAAAGGGTGTTATTTCGAACCTATCGAAATAGTAACTTGTCATCATTCGATAGAGGTCGAACTCTTATTTTTAGCGAAGGCCTTTGGCCTTAAAGGGTGTTATTTTGAACTTATCGAAATAGTAACCCGTCGTCATTCGATCGAGGCCGAACTCTTCTTTTTGGCGAAGGCCCTTGGCGTTAAAGGGTGTTATTTTGAACTTATCAAAATAGTAATCCGCCATCGTTCGATCGAGGTCGAACACTTCTTTTTGGCGAAGGCCCTTGGCTTTAAAGGGTGTTATTTCGAACTTATCGAAATAGTAACCTGTCGTCGTTCGATCAAGGTCGAACTCTTCTTTTTGGCGAAGGCCCTTGGCCTTAAAGGGTGTTATTTCGAACTTATCAAAATAGCAACCCGTCGTCGTTCGATCGAGGTCGAACACTTCTTTTTGGCGAAGGCCCTTGGCCTTAAAGGGTGTTATTTTGAACTTATCAAAATAGCAACTTGTCGTCGTTTGATCGAGGTCGAACTCTTCTTTTTGGTGAAGGACATTGGCCTTAAAGGGTATTATTTTGAACTTATCGAAATTGTAACCCGTCGTTGTTCGATCGAGGTCGAACTCTTCTTTTTGGCGAAGGCCCTTGGCCTTAAAAGGTGTTATTTTGAACTTATCGAAATAGCAATCCGTCGTCGTTCGGTCTAGGTCGAACTCTTCTTTATGGCGAAGGCCCTTGGCCTTAAAGGGTGTTATTTCGAACTTATCAAAATAGTAACTCGTCGTCGTTCGATCAAGGTCAAACTCTTCTTTTTGGCGAAGTCCCTTGGCCTTAAAGGGTGTTATTTCGAACTTATCGAAATGTTAACCTATCGTCGTTCGATCAAGGTCGAACTCTTTTTTTTGGCGAAGGCCCTTGGCCTTAAAGGGTGATATTTCGAACTTATCGAAATAGTAACCCGTCGTCGTTCGATCGAGGTTGAACTCTTCTTTTTGGCGAAGGCCCTGGCCTTAAAGGGTGTTATTTCGAACTTATCAAAATAGCAATCCGTCGTCGTTCGATCGAGGTCGAACTCTTCTTTTTGGCGAAGGCCCTTGGCCTTAAAGGGTGTTATTTCGAATTTATCGAAATAGCAACCCGTCGTCGTTCGATCAAGGTTGAACTCTTCTTTTTGGCGAAGTCCCTTGGCCTTAAAGGGTGTTATTTCGAACTTATCAAAATAGCAACCCGTCGTCATTCGATCGAGGTCGAACTCTTCTTTTTGGCGAAGGCTTTTGGCCTTAAAGGGTGTTATTTCGAACTTATCGAAATAGTAACCCGTCGTTAGTCCCAGTTTTTGGAGAATCAGGAATCCTTTGGGGGAGTCCCAGTTTGCTTGATATTGTTTGCATCGGAGAATGTACTGTTGGAGAGTACGAAATGTTGTTGTTTTGTTTATGTTCGTTTTGCACTCACATTGGAGTTTCCTTGTCTGATTCCTTCCTTCCGGCCTAGAGGTGTCATCGGTGGGCGATGTTTCGGTTGTCTTGTAGTAGTTTCCCGTTCTCTGATTGAGATGTTTCTTTGCCCGCTCGCCCGCGCGACACTTGTGTTACTACTTGAGCAAAGAGCTGAAGGTGAGTTAAAATGATTGTTTCCTTACCCCCATCCGATGGATCGGTGAATAAGAGTAGGTTTGTGACGTTGCTCATTTTGTCTGGCATTTCGACGGTTAATGGGGTGATGATTCTGAAATTCGGTGACTGTATTCAGCTCTCTTTCCCCTCCTATGTTGCGCCTTTGCCCTGCGTGGGTTGAGCTTTGCCTTAGCGCTCTTTTTGATGGGTAATCATATTTCTTGTCTTTGATCTGGAAGAGACTAGGAAATTTCACTAAGAAATTCCCACAGACGGCGCCAAAAGGTTTGACTCAAAAGATATTGGAACCTTTTTGAAAAAATCAATTAAAGAAAAAGAAAGAGGTAAATCTTAGTTAAACATAATAAATCTCATATCAATGAGTTAATCGAAAAAACAGTATATGAGATGAAATAGAGGCAGGCAATCTTATTGAAACTCTTCATTATGGCTCCCATAAATCAATGGGGGAGATTGTTTTATATGTTTTTCTGAAGAATACTTCGTTCTTCTTTTCATTATGAAGATTACAGAAGAGAGAACTCGGGATAAAGGAAGAAGTCAAGAAGCCCCCCCCCCCCCTTACAAGATTGTTTTCCCCTATATATAATCATGGGACCTTTGCTATATACTTGGCCTGACGCTCTCTCACACTACATCCGTCTTGGTCATCCCATGATCATTGTTTCTTCTGACCCGACGGGTAACGTGAGTGCGGGATGTAGAATAGGCCATATCGTCTTTCGATACTTTGTCGTTTGGAAGGGGTGTTGGTCAGCTTGACCGCAGTGGTCAGATTTTGACCAATACAACCATAGTAATCATGTTCAAACAAAATTGGTCACCTAAATTGACACGGAGAGAGTTTTTATTTGCAGCTTCTTGCATATCTTCTGGTATATAACCATTTGGTATTCGTAATCATTTGCCCGACAAATTCAGATTTCAGTTGCGTATTTCCATTCAAGAGGGAAATGCCTATGAGGAATTTCTCCATTTCTAGGCTCGAACCCGATGCTTCTGATTAGAGGAATCCATTCATACCAAGGGCGAAACACCGTGCATATAGGTAAAAGGCCAAATACATCGGCAACCCCTTAAAGTTGTCCTCACTTTTCACTTAGACACTCCATCTTAAATCTGTTTCATTTGAACACTTTAACTAGGTCTTTACTGTGTCATTTAGACGCAATTTGATGATGTGGCATAGTGCATGTATTACACTATTTTTCCGAGCGTGAGAGATCAATATTTCTTTTTTTCATTTTTTTGTACTTTCTTTTTCCTCCTATTCTTTGGCAAGCAGAACACGAACGAGGTCGCCGGAAAAGTCAGAACTCCGGCCAGGTTTCTGTGCATTTCCTTAAGAATTTTTTCTCTGTAAATTTTTATCTTCTTCCCATTTTCCTACTTATTTTTTTGCTTATTTTTGAATTGGTAACGCTTTGGAATACTCTTGTCATAATTAGAAAAATAGGGATTTCACCCAATGACGCAAGGAAGCATATTCTGGTGAAATGGGTATCTCCAAAATTTAGTAGTAAGCTAGTTTTCATTCACTAACTCACGTGACAGGCCAGTCCTCCAGTGAAGCCGTGAAGGCTCCAACAAATTTAGACCAATCTATGTTCTCTGTTTTCCGCAAAAATAACACTTTACAAGGTGGTAGTGGTATGACCAGATCTAAAGGAAAATATGCTAGTAATCGAGTGAAGAAGGGATTTTTAAACCAAAAAAGAAAAAAAAAAAATGACAGAAATTTCTCCCTTCCCCAGATATGAAAATCCAAAAACAGTACATGTGTTTGTTCCTTTTGGCAGATGAAGACGGAAGGAAAGGGGGGAATACCTGTGTTTTTTCACATTGATTTTGTTCAATTTGGACGGCTGGAACTTAATTTCCCGCTAACTGAAGCTCAATAGATTTCTGCAGAATGTCAAATATGTACTAGTATGAGATTTTTATTTATAAATATGTACTAGTATGAGATTTTTATTTATAAATATGTACTAGTATGAGATTGGTCTCCCGATAACTGAGAAGACTAGGCCCACAAAACTGAAGTTACGGAAGGCCTTGCAATTAATTCCCTTTCTTTTCCTTTTCTTCTCTATATATTTCCCTCTCTCTTTTTTTCTTCCTGTAACTCATACTCATATTTTCTTTCATTTTCGTCGATTTCCTACTTGTGGTGTCTCCCCAATTACATCTGCTGTGATTCGGTAAATTTGAGATATTGTTACAGACAATTATGGTGTTTGCGGGAATCATACTATGGACCTCTATTAATGCTCTGAAGTTTTTGTTTGGATTTTTATTTTTTTAGTTCTTCTGAATTTATATTATTTATCCGGCATCGAATGCTCAACTAATTATGCACTTTCTTATGTTGACATACTGTACTTTCTCCAAAAATATAGAAGATTTGTTTTATCTTTTCTAGCCAGTACATGTTTTTCTATGTTTTTTGCCAATAATTTTTGGTTGTATGGGAACATCATGATGTTTAATTCCATGTTTGGGCCACATGGATTTTCAAAATAATACATTTAAATAAATCTCGACAATTATTGGTATGCTATACCATGGCTATATATAATTTCATCCGACAACATTCTTTCACCGGTAAAGAATTCAACTATTATGCTAATGAAGACATTATTGCAGAGATTGATGAAGGAGATCAGCCTTCTCATATTCCTTTAGAAATGCGAGGCAAGTCTTCTACTAATATTGAAGCGTTGTGTGATAGAAGTAGCGATGAAATTGTTGAGAAGTATTATCATGTGTGAGTGGTTTTACTTATTATTTCATTAAGGATTATCAATATATAGTAATTTGTGGATAGATTTCTAATTTATACTGAATGATGTTATTTTAATGACTCAAATCATCATATAGAAATAAGTAATTATACTAGATAATATCATATACTTTAGTATAACTATATATGTAAAATTGATTTAAATCTTTAATATGTTTTCTTACTTTACGTTTTATAGTTTAATTAAATAAAATAAAAAATAATAAAAGTCTCTTGCGATAAATATTTAAGTTCATTTTTATGTTTAAAAGAATTACACGACCTTGATACTATCCTTTTTGGTAATTTGACACTCAAAAGCACTTTTTGAAATGATTGGCCAAACACAAATTATTTACCAAATGTTCCAATAAATACTTCTTAAATGAATTGGCCAAACACAAACTATTTTTTTCAAAAGTACTTTTAAAAAAAATACTTTTGAAAAAAGTATTTTTCAAAATAAGTAGATTTTGGCAGCTTGACAAACGGGCTCTAAGTCATGTTGAAAGACCTATAATTTACGTCTTATGTATTCAGAAACAATGCCGTTCAAAAATGTCATTGTTTTTGTGTTGAATACTTATATTTTTGAAGAATTGGACACACGCTCGAGACACTTTTGTACGAACTGAGTAGATTTATTCAGAAATAGTACTAATTAATATTAGACTGATGTAAATCATTGATGCCAAAAAGACACTGCCTGGGGAAAGGGTAAATACTTATCCATATCGGGTGTTTATACCAAACTATATTAACTCATCATGATTAATTAATTTAATTAGATGAGGATGCATATAATTTACTATGGTTAAATGATTGAAATTCATATGCAAGACATATGTCACGTATCTATTAGTTTGATGTAAATACCCGATGCGAATAAGTTTTTACCCCGGGAAAAGCTTTCAAGCTAAAGAGGAATGGATTTTTTCTGACTTTTAGTTGTATCACGAACTATTTCCTTGATGTTAGATGATTACCTAATATAAATTTGAACTCACGATTAAATTTATAAGATTAAGTTTTGTATGTACATACATTAAATATTTTATTTTGTATATCTCAAAGAAATCTATAAAAATATTTCTTAAATTTTTATTATTAACCGCACGAAGTGCGCGTAAATTTACTAGTGTGTATATATACTTGTTATTAATGCACCTATTTTTTCTCTTTTTTCTTTTTCCGGGTCAATTGGTTTTGTGGCTCTTTACAAACTTATTTTTAATTTTATGATCTTACCTCTTTTTTTATACATGGAAGATTTATAATTACACGTAAAAGATTTGTCTTTTACATAGAAGAAATCTAAAAGGGTCATTTTTTTTAATTTTAAAATTATAAAGGGGCATAATGTACAAATAATACAATAGCTTTTCCCCCTCCAGTATATGATATTAAAATCTATATTGAAATCTAAGTCTTATCAGGCTGGTCTTGATTAATATATCATTTTTTATGAAGCTAAAATTTATATTGAAATCTGAGTCTTATCAGGCTGGTCTTGATTCATATATTATTTTTTTATGAAGCTAAATGTTCTGCAATGGTTTAGGACAAGACGAACCAAATCTATATAAATAAACTAGTTACTTTAGCCCGTGCTGAGTCCGGGCCCAATTCCAAAAGTTAAAGCTTGCAGGAATATTTGAAATCAGAAGAAATAATTATTTTCTTACTTTAGACTTCTGTTGTATTTTAAAAATATATATTCCAATAAGTTCTTGAAGTCCAACTGAGCCTTAGCATGTTAGTCTTGTTTGACTTGTCAATTTTTTTTTGTTTTCTAATTTTTATTTGAGAATTTAGCAAGTAAAACGTTAGATGTAACTTTTAATTTGGTAATTGATTCTACTAATGGAAAAAATCTTATGCACATTATCAGCCCGTTTGGACAAAAAAAAAATTCTTTTTTTCAAAATCAGCATTTGTTCATAAAATTTTCAATTTTCACTTGAAGATACATTTTGAAATTTTTCGAAAAATTGAAAAACTCCAAAAGGCTATTTTTCAAAATTTTAACTCACATCACTCAAAAACTTCAAAATAATCCAAAATTATATTCATGTCCAAACACAACTCTAATTTTCAAATATCATTTTCACTTGAATTTTTTTTCATTTTTTTTTTTTTTGAAATTTAACAATTCTTATATCCAAACGTCCACTAGAAAATGAGATATTTATAGTGTGTTGTTGTCGTAAATATAAGTTGATTAGACAATTTGATATAAAAAAGGACGGCCCCGATAGGCCAGTATAGTGCATGTAATTTATTTTAGTGGTACTTAAAAGTTTTCAAAATTTCTTATTAAAATTTAACTAATCATTTCGATTTAATTTTTCACTCTAGTTTGATTTCTAAAATTGTCTTGAAATAACCTCTACCATACAAAAATAGAGGTAAACTCCACTTTGTGAGATTACATTGATATGTTGTTGATGTTGTACTCCTAATTGTACATTCCTTTTCAACTTTCCTCCGAAAGAAATATATTTTGGTTCAAGAAAGCTTAAGTTTTTCCTTATTTTTACTAAGTGATCATTTTGATTTATCTATATGTAACTCTAGATAAATGAAAGCTTGCACAAAAATAATCTAACATAATATTTATAATAGACTGGTAAATGTATCTAATATTCTAATTTCTTTTTTTAAATTTTGTTTACCAAGCATTTGTTACTATCACCATATAAAAATTCTTTATAATTGAAATTACTGAACATCACTGTAAAAGATTTGAAAAATAATTTGTTAAATTTTTTCAAATTAATAATTTGATCACTTTAAAAATATATCATGCGGCGGGTATATAGTATTAAAGATGTAATGGGGCCCATGAGTTTATTGGAGAATTCAAACAAATGCAAAGAGAACAGAGGTCTCAAATGTGAAAGGTAAATGGGACCCATAGGTAGAAAAATCGGTGGAGCGGAAGCACAAGTTCAAATGTAATACTGATTTTCTTGTCCTGTTGTAGATACGTACATTCATAAAGCAAAATAGTACAACATTCTTACAGCATTGAAACCATTAGATAACCCCAATTTCCCCAAGATTAATGCTGTATTTTGTCCCGGGCCCGGGCCTTAGTGGGCCTAACGGGCCGGGCCTCGCGGTCCCGGGCTTCGTGGTCCCGGGCTCTGGCGGTCCCGGGCTTCGTGGGCCTAATGGGTGGAACCGGCCCGTGACGGGCCTAAGCCCACATGGTCCTGTGCTTAACGGGCCGGGCTCGTGGGCTTCGCGGGCCTAGCGGGCTTTTTTTTTTTTTTTTTTAGACAATTTCTTGTAGTATCATGGCTATATTAAAAATATATATGTAGTATATATGTATATCTAATTATTAAAGTGCTTGATGAAAAAGAAAATAACAAAACAATAGTAAAACACTAAATTGTCATGCATAAATATCACTTCTTGAAGTATATATATTGTATCTTATGTATATATATTCTCTTATATATTTTCTTTTAGTATATATATTGTATCTTATGTATATATGTTCGCATAATATATTTTCTTGTAGTATATATATTGTATATTATGTATATATTGTAGCATAATATATTTTCTTGAAGTATATTATATTTTATCTTATGTATATATATTCTCTTATATATTTTCTTATAGTATATATATTGTATCTTATGTATATATATTCGCATAATATATTTTCTTGTAGTATATATATTGTATATTATGTATATATTGTAGCATAATATATTTTCTTTTAGTATATTATATTGTATCTTATGTATATATATTCTCTTATATATTTTCTTGTAGTATATATATTGTATCTTATGTATATATATTCGCATAATATATTTTCTTGTAGTATATATATTGTATATTATGTATATATTGTAGCATAATATATTTTCTTTTAGTATATTATATTGTATCTTATGTATATATATTCTCTTATATATTTTCTTGTAGTATATATATTGTATCTTATGTATATATATTCGCATAATATATTTTCTTGTAGTATATATATTGTATCTTATGTATATATTGTAGCATAATATATTTTCTTGTAGTATATTATATTGTATCTTATGTATATATATTCTCTTATATATTTTCTTGTAGTATATATATTGTATCTTATGTATATATATTCTCTTATATATTTTCTTGTAGTATATATATATTGTATATTATGTATATATTTTCGCATAATATATTTTCTTGTAGTATATTATATTGTATCTTATGTATATATATTCTCTTATATATTTTCTTGTAGTATATATATTGTATATTATGTATATATTGTAGCTTATAAATAATTCTAAGTATAGACAAAGAAATATTGCGAAAAGAAGCTCATGGGTAGAAGCAATAAATTTTATTACCAAAAAATGACATATCTTTCTTAGTCATCCTTCCCCCAATGGAATGAGCACAACAAGGTACTAATACCACCATTAGAAGGAAAAAAACTAAGGAAGATGTGCCAAAATACAAGTTACATATTATTCTATGTATTATCTCTAACAAATCTCATAAATCCTTCAAGGTTCGGAGGAGGTTGCGTTGGTGGTGGTGGAAAAGAAGCTTGTTCATCACCACTTCCGGGCGAAGCCGAATCCTCCGCAAGTTCCGCTATCATTTCTTCATAAGCTTCATCTATCGCCGGTTGTGCTTCTGCAATTCCAAAGTTTCTTCTTTCCGAGCGGATCCAATCTCTAAACAATACTGATTTTTCCAAGCTATCCCTCATAGACGCTCTATGATCACCTATTTGCAGTCTTGCTTGACTGAAAGCGCTCTCTGATGCAACAGTTGAAGCTTGAATTGATAAAATATCCCGAGCCATCCTTGCAAGAACAGGAAAATGTTTTTCCCTTGCCTTCCACCATTCCAAAAGATCAAAAGAGCCGTCTGGATTCTCCTTTTCAAGTCCCTGAGACAAATAAACTTGAAGCTCATTTAGATGTGAAGTTTCATCATAATTTTCACCTTGAGACCCCCTGAACTCCGTCCAAGATTTAAGAGCTTTTAAGCCCGCAACTCTTTTAGAGGATTGTGAGCTAGACGAAGTAGGGGTTGGAATAGTTGGCCTAGCATGCTCTAAGGCAAGTTGATAAGCATTATAAACTGTTTGAGCGTTAATCTTAATTGAAGCTTTTGCATCTGCAAGTGTCGCAATTTCCTCATTTGAAAGATCTAAAGCCTTATAAATATTTGAATACCAAAAATGAGGACCTCCCAATTTCATTGTAGGATTTAGCATTGCAGCAAGACCATAAATAGGAGGGATAGGAAAAAAATATTTTTTAAACTTTTGTTTCATTTCATTTATAGCAAGTTCATAAATATCCCCACCCTCACTAAATTCAACAAACAAATCAGATAGTGCTGCAATATAAACTAAACAGTTTGAAATAGTAGGATAATATTGCCCAGAAAATGCATTTGTTGCAATTTGAAAATGTTCTAAAAAATCTAAAAGAATTTTAACATTAGTCCAATCTTGAGTGGTAAGCATTTCATCATCATCTTCACCACCTACCCGAGAATTAAACGTTGCATTAATTGGGTTTCTATATTCATATGCTACTACTAAACTTTCGTACATACAATTCCATCTAGTCGGGCAAGGTTTAGGAACCTTTCTTTCTCTAAGGCCATATTCATCACATTTTTTAAAATACTCTCTAAGTCTACTTCTACGGTTTGAATAAAAAAGCCAATTAAGAGCCATTCTAACCTTTTCAATTTCTATGTTTAATATTCGCATACCATCACCGACAATTAAATGATAAATATGACAAATACATCTAACATGGAAAATATTAGTAAATGCAGGATTTAGTGTTGTTGTAAGCATGCCTATAGCACTGGTGTTACTAGAAGCATTATCCATTGAAATTGCCATTATTTTATCGCTAAAGCAAAAATATCTACAAATATCTGCAACAGTGTTAGCTATAAATTTACCTGTGTGACGCGAATTAATTATTCTATATGCAATTATGCGTTTTTGCATTATCCATTCTTCATCTATCCAATGACTTGTAACAGTTAGGTAATCACAATCATTACCACTTCTACCAATATCAGTAGTAATAGAAATCCGATTAGGTATATGAGTAAATAAATAACGCAAATATTGTTCATATTCATGTTTGAATTTATAAATATCACTCTTAACTGTTGCGCGAGGCCAACCTTTATAAGTAGGATTAAACACTCTTCTAATATAATGAACCCAATTAGGATTAGAAGCAAAAGTATAAGGTAAGCACATAACAGTAATCATCTTTGCTAATTCTTCACGATCTCTATTTGGATCGTAATATAAAATACCTCCAGTGACAGTGTTAATTCCTGGTTGAACTAGATTTGAACCTGTACTAGGGTTAATCGCAGAATCTACACTTGTCCCCTCTAGATGCGCTTTCATTTGAAAAAATCTAGCCTTATCTCTAGGGTGTGTTTTTATGTGCCTAGTCAAACTACCTGTGCCGCTACGGTCTCCTACATATTTATGCGACATTAATTTCCCACAAGTTTTACACTTAGCCTTATTTTTTTCTCTTACTTGAGTAAAAAAATTCCAAACTAATGATGTTTCTAAGCGTTTAGCAGGTTCTCTATTAAAAGTAGGAGTTTCTACAGGTGGGTCGACCGGTGCATCACTTGGGTTATTAAGAGGACTAGTAGGTGTATCATCTAAATCCGGTGCTTGAGTTTCATCATCATCCTCATTTTCCTCATTATTTTCTAAGATGGTTTCATTAGGATAAAGAGCATTCATAATTTCATCATCTAATCTATCACCTGGTGCAACATTATGATAAAATTCACTATCGGTAAATTGAAAACAAGGGTGATCACTATCAAGAATTACGGAAGGAGGAGGACGTCTAGGTTGGCGACTACTTTCAACTTGCTTATCTTTTCTAGGTCGGGGAGCCGGGGGAAGGGTAGTTGGTTGGCCACTACTTTCACCGGTTTTATCTTTTCCTTTACCAAACATTTTTTTCAAAGTAAATGCCATATTAATTATAATTATGCAAACTAAACCACACAAAAATATATTCTAAAAACGTAAGAGTTGAAACGAGTTTACCGGATTGCCGAACAACTTCTTGAAAATTGAAAATCGTTGAACACTTGAAAACTTCAATTCAACAACTTCACAATTTTTCACGAAATTTCAACAATAAATTAAGTAATTGTAGTAGAGAGATTGAGAGAGATTGAGAGATATTGAGAGATATTGATGAATTGGTGAATAAAAATGAAAGAATGAGGGGGTATTTATAGTTGAGAAATGGGGAAAAGTGTAATTATATAAAGTTTGGGGTTAAAATAAAGTTTGGGGGCCAAATGGCCATTTTTTTAACTTAAAAAACGGTCATATTTTCAGCCCAAACGGCTAGATTTTAAATATGGCCGTTTGATTTTTTTTTTTTTTTTTTTTTGAAAAATAGCCGTTGGGCCCGCCAGGCCCGCCAGGACCGGCCCAGGCCCGCCTGCCGGTCCCGGGCCAAACGGTCCCGGGCTCGTGGGCTCAACCATGGAGACCAGCCCGTGACGGGCTCAGAGGCCCACCAAGACCGGCCCACCCAGGACCGGCCCACCAGGCCCACCAGGCCCGTTAGGACCGCAGGCCCGGTCCGGTCCGGTTCAGGCCCGGCCCACCGAGCAGCATTACCCAAGATACCCCATGAATACAGTCCAAAATTAAGCATAGAAACTCAAAGATTATTTTTGTCAATTCACCTGGACGACCCTAAGCTCCTCTCCTAGCCGCTTCTATAATAGTAGTAATATGTCTCATGTGTATGATTTTTTATGGCAAAATTATTCGAATTGTCTTCCAAATGTAATTCTTCTAACCCACACAAAATTCCTCATTATTTTTCGATAAATAGGACTTTTATTGCTTTCTTATACAATTCATTTTGATAAATATTTTCGCTTGCTTTATGGTGATGAACTTCTTCATGGATGATACTCTTTGTGTATATAAAAATAGAAAGGAGAAGAAATGTAGCTCCATAAGGAACAAGCATGCATGTTGGAAGTAATCCAACCGATCCATTAATTTATTATCACCTTTTTTTTCTTTTCCTTTTTTTTTTTAATAATAAATTTCGACAAGTAAAACAATTTTCCTCTAAGCTACTAAGCGCCACAACCACCCCTTGGATTGTTGTTTCTCCTATAATTATATTGAGCAGTGACAATAATCTTTGTCGAAATATTAGTAACAGTTGAAGGGATGGTCCATGGAGGATAGCACAAAATCCTTAGAACGTAGCTAGCATGTGACCTTAAATTTAAGGCCGTCACATTTCCTGGTTAAATATAACTACTATTGCATCTTCAACTCTTCTATATCTCCCATCTTTACTACTGCTTTTTCATCACAAACTGTTTATCAATTATGTCAAGCCTTGTAAGAATTGACTTAAAATATTAAAGGGTATAATAAGTGTTGTAATTATAGTATAGATAAATAGAGTAGTGAGCAAATGCCGGAGTTACTCTACAAAAATTTAAAAATTTATACCTGCTTTCATTATATTTCTTTAACAGTTTTGGAAACGTCTCCTATAAAAGTTTCTTTCCAAAATTGAAGTTGCTGATTCTTTTTTTTTTCCAAACTGGGCTTGCAAGTTTTAGTTTTGGTTTCCACCAAAGGCCTTTCTTTAATTAATTTTTTTTTTATAATTGTTTTATCAATCAAATAGGTCATAACTTCTATTATTTTAAAATTTTTACAAAAAAAGCATAATAAATTTGGGTCAAACACCACCTAACTTCCGTGGGATAACTACAAGAATAAAAGTAATAGATTTTTATTGTAAATCTTTGTCAATAACCCATAAAGATGTGAACGAATTATCAGCCAATATGCACAAAATTAAAGATTTAACTTCTTAATTGGCAGTAGCCTTTTTTGGGCTGTGTTAGAGAGCCAAATATAATCTATAAAATATGATGATAATAAAAGAGACGAAAATTACCTCTAAAATATCCGCGTGCAGATGTTTTGGATTGTAATGGTGTGAATACAACGAAACTGTTTATATAGAGGCAATATATGTGTTTCATTAAACGTGGGATTGCTATGGATTTGGGACTCTAAGAGTATGTGGGATTCTATTATTGTTTTATATAATTGCCCAGCAAGAATTAGTATAGTATTAGAACTTTACATTCGCTTATTAGTTTTGAAAGAATTCTATCATTATTTGGTATCAAATTCCTCGCTAAATATTAGGCAAATTATTGTTTGATTACTATTTTATCCAATATAGAACTATCTTTTTAATAAAATATCTAAGGGTATAAAAGTCGATTAATATTTTAAGGATATTTTAATCGTTCAACATTTAGCGTGAAATATTTGTGCTTTTATAATAATATAGATGTAAATATAGATATAGATATATCTTTACATTTTAAGAATAAATAGTTGCCAAAGAGTGAGTGAATAAATGATGCATTACTGAAAATAGTGTCACAGTAAAACAAATTGTTTGCATAAGATATAAGCTAACAAATTCAACTTCTGCCTAAAGAAAAGCTAGAAATTATTTCCTACGAGGAATTAACTAGTTAAGGTAAAAGCAAGGGTCAAAAGTTAAAAGACTACGAATAATAACAGGAAGAGAAAAAAGTTTGTTTACACTGTTGAGATGGAAGTGAGAACGGGGAAATTCGAGTGACTGAGGTTAATATAACAAATCGCCTTTTCTACGTTATCAGATCACTTAAAATGATAATTATGTATACGGGTAAAATTGGGGATAAAGTTACCCCTGATTTTTCTGTAAAGAAATAAAACAGGAGTATGTTCTGGCATGACCTCGAGTAAAGCCGAGGGGTTCCACGTCTTAGATCCCAGGAAGGACGAATGGTGCACCCGGGACCGGATACGGCTGAGCATTAGGTCCGAGCAGAGTGGAAGGGCTGAGACTAAGGAAAAAATGGTTAGGCACGATTAGCGGAGAGCTGTAATATCCGCCCTCAACTGGTTGTTACAGAATCCCGCCTGATATCAACTGCAGATCAACATTTACCGGAAGAGGAAGATTTTTTTAACCTTATTTAGACTTGTACTAGGATTGAAACTCCCCTACTATATAAAGGGGAGAACCTTTTCATTTTAGACATCACTGTTGGCATGCATATCAAAGCAATAAAAGTTAATTTTTGTCCTTTAGCTATTGTTCAAAGTGTTAAGGTGTTTGTTTACTAAGTTAACCGAGCTTGTTCCGAGGGCTAAATCAGAACAAAATTCCAGATGTCCAAAGCAAAGCTGAACTTGTTCATCCATTACACTTGGATCGCGCTGATTCTCTTTTATTTAACTAGCTTTAGGGTACGTGCGTTTATCGCGTCAATCAATTAAAATTTATGTAAAAGAACAAGTTATGTAAAATTGTAATGGACATTAAAGTAGATGAAAACATCTGTTTATTAAGTTAATGCGATAGTTAGAGTTACAATAATTGGATCTACAACGATAAATAATTTGATTAAGTTTGTTATGGTGCATTTACTAAAATGCCAAATATTTTAGCAAAGAATATTAAAAGTAAATATGCATGTATATTATTGTGGGAAAAAATACATGTAAATTACTAAAAAAAAAATATTAATCATAGGAGTAAAATATTGTACATACATTTAATGTTAGATAAAAAAACTGTAGTAACAATATTTTGGAGAGTAAAGTTTTATGTCAAATATGTGAAAGAAAATTTATTGACGATGTAGTTCTAAATATTAGGAGTTTCTATATAGTTAAAATAAGAAAAAAAATAAGTTTTAATAATTAAAATTTTATTTGATTTTAAAATTTTAGATAATAGAATTAATTAAATTATAGCTTTGACTAATATGAAAGCTATTTTAAAGGATAAAAAATGCAAACAAAATTTTGCTAAGGAGCTTCTTGCTTTTAATATAGTATCAATAGATGGAAAGTACGTGTTGCATCTTATTGTACGTTCGCTGGGTGTTACCTCATATTAATGAGAATAATTTTTTAAAAATAACATAAATATTATTCAAAAGATGTGTTTACGTTATAATATAAGAATTAACAAAAAATTATAAGTTTTAAATGATAATTGTGTTAATCATGTTTAGGAATTTGATCTATTCTAGTAGTTTTTCCTTTAGTTTGTTCTAATACTTGCTTTATTATATAAAAATATGAGAGGAATAACATTTGATTGAAGGTGAAACTATATTTTGTGTCTACCCGCTTTGAAAGTTTTAAAACTATAATAATTAAGACCTTTGAACCTAAAATTGATGTTTGAAGCTAAAAGTATGATTTCAAGGCATATGGCCTACGTGCCTTGGAACTTGGAAGTCCTAATTTGAATTTGTAATATATGGATTTTAAGCTTCTAAATTTAAAAACGTGATTTCTATTACAAATAAGGTATAGTACATAATCAGAATAGAAAAAAATTTAATACATAAATTTAATTAATTTTGACGTCCTAAATAATTAAGAAACAATTAAAGTCCTAAATATTCAAAAAATAATTAAATAACTATTTTGTTCAATGCAAATTTTTTGACATTTTTTAAAGTAAAATTGTGTAAGTTTCGATGATAAAACAGTAGAATAGTAAAGCTTATTTTATAGAAGCATTACATATATAAAAATTTAATCTAAAATGAGTTCAAAGTGATCGAAACTTTCCTAGTATAAAACGAAAGTGCTTAAAATTTAATTGAGTCAAAATTTTATTTAAAAAGCCTCATAAAACTAAAAGGAGTTACAAAGTGGTCACTTTCCTGGGATAAATCGTGTTTAAAATTTAATACTGCTAAATTTAAGTGGAGGTAGAAAGTAAAAAACCATCATAAGTCTAAAATTAAATGAAATTTGAAAGTGACGGCAATTTTATTAAAAGATCATCTTAAACATATAAGTGGTACAAAGTTTCAGAAATTTTCCTAGTGGTAATTGAAAGTTCATAAAATTTAATACTACTAAATCTACATGGATTTGAAAAGGCACGACTTGTAGATCTAAAATGAATAGAAAAATTAAAGTCTTAAATAGTAGGAGAATAATTAAATAAGTATTCCTAAATATTAGGAAATCTATTAAACAAAATATTTTTAATTATTAGAGAAATAATTAAATGACTGTTTTATCTAGTGTGAACTTTATATTTAGAGGTAAAAAAGACAAACAACATTTCGTTTAGGGCCTTCGTGCTTTTTAGTTCCAAGGAATAAATTATTTTTAAAAATTTCATAAGGTAAAATCTTAATTGATTTTAGAGTATTAAATATTAGGACTTCCTACGTAGTTCAAATAAAAAAATTATAACTAAAATTTTAGTTAATTGCAAAATCTTAAAATTTTAAGAAAAATAATTTAATACAGTTTTGTCCAATATAAGAACTATTAAAAGCAACTAAAAACGGAGAAAAAAAGTCCAATAAGAGCACGAAAAAATAGTAAAAGAAATAACTTGATAAAGGTTAAAGCATACAACCTAATACAAAAAGGATTCTATTCAACCAAGCTTTACAATCCAGATCAGCAAAATAAGATGTATTGGTTAAATACGTGCATGCAAAATTCAACTACTAATACAAATACATGAATGCAAAATTCAACTGCTAGTAAAAAAATTGCTCAAAAAAAGAAAACCTAAAACCCTTAATTTTGTAGTTGTTGCTCTAACAAGGCAAAATTATGATGATGAAAAGGTGAAATTGTAACTTCTTTTTATAGAATTACAAGCATATATAAAATTGGGTAAAAATTTTATTTTAAAAAAAGACTCTTATAAGTTTTCAAAGAGTTCGTCTTCATCTAATATAGTTATAAAAAATCCAATGTCAAAAATTTATATCAAAACTTTCCTAGTGTGTGCATGAATTAGTCAAAATTTAAGAACTTTTCAAGTGTGAAATTTTAATACTCCTAAATTTAAATATAGTTGAAAGTATTAAAAGTTTCCTAGTATGTGAATTAGTTAAAATTTTATTAACTAAAGAAAAACTGAAACCTTCCTATTGTGTGTAAATTGGACAAATTTTTATTAACTTAAAAAGTTCCTCCTAAATTAGAAAGAAAAATTTAATAATACTCCTAAATATAGAGTTGGACGAAAACTTCCTATTGTGTAGAGAACGAAAATGTTTCCTAGTATGTGTGTCAATTATAAGTATTATAGGGATAGTAATTAAATAACTATTCCTAAATAATAGGGAATTAATTAAATGACTATTTTTAAATATTAGGGAAATAATCAAATGATTATTTTGTCTAATGTGAACTCTATTTTAAAAAGGGTAAAAAAGGCGAACGATATTTCGCTAAGGGTCTTCGTGCTTTTAATATAGTATAGATTATGTACTGTTCATTCGTATTAAATTAAATCACATATCCTTTAATCGCATATAAATTTAATTGTTACTCATTTTAAGGGTAAACAAATTATAAGTTTAATCGTATCAAGTAGAAATATGAAATTAATAACTTAAAAGAATATTAAAAAATATTATACTATAACATATTAAATTACTGTAATAGCGTATCTTTACAAAAAGGTAGGCCGGTGCACGAAACATCTCGCATTCATGTTGGGTCCGGGGAAAGGCCGCAACCCCAAAGGGTGTGATATAAGCAACCTACCCTGATGCAAGTATCGGTGGCTGATTCCACAGCTCGAACCCCTAACCTATAGGTCACACAAAGTAATTTTACTGCTGCTCCAAATCTCCCTTCACCAGAGCACCTTTACAAGGAGATTAAAATTAGGGAAGTTTAATTTGCAATGCATCATAGGTGATGTTTCAATTGGGTCAATTTGTAATGTAACTTGTGAAGTGTAACTCTCATATATTGACTTGTACAAAGAGAAGTACCTGTATGGTGGATAAAATTAGTGAAAAATATAAAAATCAGAATTCGAATTCTAATTGTTTGACTCAAAAGATACTAAAACTTTTTTGAACAAATCAATCAAAGATGAAGGGGTAAATCTTAGTCAAACGTAATTAATTCCGGATCGAAAAGTTAACAATAACGATTGCATATGGGACGAAAGAGGCATGATTGATCTTATTAAGATTCAACATTGTCTTTCTCATCAATTGATGAGGAAGTAAATTTACATATATTCTTCGAGGTCATTTCCTCTTTTTCTTGAAGATATAAGAAAGGAGTTTTTTGTCATCCTTTTTTGAGAGAATGGAGAAGCCCCCCGAATTGAGAGCTTTCTTTGGCTATATATAGTCGAGGCCCTTTTAGCCTTTGTTTGAATCGACACTTTCTTGTCAATAATGTGTCCTGGTCATGATTTTAGGTATTACTCTTTTCGATTTGTCGGATGTCACAGAGGAGAAATTGAGTGGGCTCTATTGACTTTCATTGCCCAGTTACTGAGGCGGGGTGTCGGACAACCTGGTCGTGGTGGTCAGATTTTGACCAATACAGTTAGTCCCTCCGTCTATCGGGGTCGTCCTATGTCAGACTTCGGCAGACGAATCATGTTTGTTACGAAGTCGAGACAAATTTGGCCTACAACTTTCCGTTCCTTAGTCGCATTCTGTGGGTTTTTAGCGAAGTGGTGGTGTTCTCTCGATCCTCGTGGACGTTGCGGTGGTTTCGGAATCGAAACGTCGGTTGGCACTGAAGCGTTGGTTCATGGTTACCACCATTATGACACATGTTTCTGGGAGACTGAAATGTTTCGTGTCCTATTAGATTCGAATGGCGACTCTTGGGTTTCGTGCTCGGGGAATTTATGTCTCTTATAAATATAGGGAACTTGTCACTTGATTGATTCACTTCATCCTTCGCTTGAGAGAGTTCTTCAGATATAGCTTTTTCTGATACTTCGAATTTCTGCTTACTTTCTTGTCCACTGAAATCTTTCATCTCTTCTTCTTATTACTTCTTTGGCGTGTTTTCTGCTAAAAAATGTCTGGTGATTCTTCTCACAACAATCTTTCTGCCGCTAATCCGGTACCAGAGAGTTCTGTTCAGGTCACCGGAGGGGCGGATGCAGCGGAGGATGAGGAGATTCCCTCAGTGGTTGAGATCTTGCCTCGCCCAGGGAGAGAGGCAACTGACTTCAGTTTTAGTAGCGGGGCGGAACCGGAACCTGTCCCCTCCGTCATGAGGGAAAGGGGGATTGTAGAGTTGAAAGAAAGGTGGGGAATCCCCAATTACGTCGATATGTGGCCGGTGGAGGGGAATGACATAGTTCACTTCGACCGTCCCGGGTACTGCATGTTCTACTCCTACCCCTTTATTGTAGGGTACACACTTCCTCTTCCCATGTTGGTGGTGGATTTTCGCCGTTTCTACGAAGTGTGCCCCGCCCAACTTTCGCCTTATTTGGAAAAGTTATTCCTTATGCTACTCAAGTATGCGGAACTTGCCGGTCGTGAGGTCACTTTGGACCATATGCTCAGCATATTTGCTCCCCAACTGATCCGCGGTTCGATAATTCACATGCGTCCTCGGGGGTCGAGGAGTCTGGTGGTGAAAATGGACGATAGGACCAACCGTCGTTTCTATGAGAACTACTTTTATGTGCGGACCGAACACATTGTGGCGGACCCAACGGGATTCCCTAAGAGATGGAACTTCGCATGTAAACTTGCATCTTTAGTTAGTGAAATGTTCGACTGTTGTCTGCGAGTGTAAGCACGTGGTTTTTGCTTCACGGACAATCGCTCCAAAAGAAAACAAAAATAGTGACAAATGACTCCGCTGTACAATTCTTTCGATTTTTCGTGGCATGTGCTGTTTAGTCATTTGTGGTTCGGTCCATGTTGCATTTGATCTTATCAATCAAAATACAAAGTATGTCTGTCATGGTAATCAAACCGTAATTCGGTCATTGAAAGAAAATTCAAAAAAAAAAAATATATGTGCATCGTCCGTTCTAGGTTGTGATTTAACTTGCTTAAACATTTTAATTTGGCGTGATATTGGTGTTGAAGTATTACATTGTTGTTTGTTTTAATTTCATTTGTTTTATTATTTATTTGTTATTTTTCATTTTTGTTTTAAAATTAGAAAACAAAGAAAAGTGATAAAAATTGATTTGGGCCCAAGAAATGAAACAAAATAGGCCCAAAACCACGTCCAAGGACCCGGTCCAAACCAGGCCTGCCCAGGCACCTCCCAAAACGACGCCGCATCAGGCGTCTGATCTGAGCCGTTCAAACACACCCATCCAACGGTCCACATACACACCCGTAACCCGACCTGTTTAGCCGGTCCAACCCAACCCATCACTTAAACCCAAACGACCCCGTTTTAATACCAAACGACCTCGTCTCACCCCTCACCATCAGATCCAAGCCGTTGAGATCATCTGATCCAACGGCTCAGATCTAAACCCCTAGACCATATATAAGCTTTCTATCACACTCCACGCCCCCTATCTGAACCCCCCATTCACTCATCTCCTTCCCCAAAGCCTGAAACCCCCCAAACCCTAGCAGCCGCCCTGATTCCCCTTTCACCAGAACCCGGCGGCATGAACGCCGATGACCCCCTATTGAACACCCTAAGACCCCCTCACTCTCCTGAACATGGATCTGTTACTCCCTAGCCTCAAATCACCTCCCATCGTCTCGAATCTGGATTTGAAGATTCGAGACAAAACTCGATCTATGCCAAACCTCACCATCTTCATACCAGACACTCCCCTGACCTCCCTCGTGACCAAACCAGGCCTGGTTTGGTCCGAATCTACCCACAACTTCTAAAAACCAGATCTGAAAATCCAGACCTTAGAACACATGAACCTGGGGAATCCGGCTAGCCTTAACGGGGGTTTGAGGTCTAATAGACCTTAATCAAGGTGTTCTCATGTGAGAACACCCTGATTAAAGTTTGTTCGGCCTCAAAGGGTCAAAGTTGAGTCAGATTTGGTTCAGTTTTGTTTGGACATTTTTTGGTAAGTTTTCTTTTCCTTTTTGTTTTATTCAACTGCTAGTTAAGTTGTCAGCATGTTTCGTTGTGTATGTTTGGTTATTTTCTTTTGTTATTTTCCATTCGGATTTCTTCCATCTATGTCAAAGACCTTTTATTGGGTCAGTTGATTTTCTGTGTGTTCTGAATGTATTCTGTGGTATACATGATCGTCAATTAAATTAGTCGTCAAATGAGTTAATTCATATAGGTTCCCAGTGATTGAACAAAGTTGTCTGAAGTCATTCGGGACTCTATACGTGTTGTTTATATGAACGATTGATTGTTATGTGTTACGATTAATATAGTCGAGTCGATGTATGTCGTCAATTAGTTTCAGTCATTAATGGTAACAACTTGATCCGTGTTGTTTATTTCTACTGTGATCGTATTTGAATCCCATTAGGAACTGAATTGTATTGCCTATTGGTTTTGTTCAAAGTTGAATTAAAAGAACATCTAGGGGGTAGGTTATAATGGCAGTTCAGACTTTGAGCTTAAATGGATGCCATGTTCACTTAGTTCAGATGGTGGGCAGCATACGTATGGTCAGTTGTTTTGGATTAAAATAGCCTGACAGCACATGCTGTCAGATTATATTCCTGCTGCCCATACTTTGGTTAAATAAACAAGAGATTAGGACACTTTAACAACAAAAAGAGAGAGGGGCTGTCAGGGATTTCATGGGAGTTTTGTTATTTAAAATGAGTGAGTGGAAAAACAACAGGGAGGGGGAATTTTGAGTGGTCAAACAGACTGTAAAGTGTTAAGGTTAGGCTATAAAAGAGACAGACTTTCCATTAGAAGTGATTTTCTTTTGGAGCCGAAAAAGAGGAGGTTCTTCTGGAAAAAAACTTAGTCTTGAGAGAGGTCTTGTGAGTTAAAGGAAACTGAAAAAATATAAGGAAATTTCCAGAAACACTGTAACCAAACACTGTCTGAAAACTACAGAAGAATTCATATTGGTCAAGCTGTCTTGGCCAAGTTCTGTTGTTTGCCCTGATTGAGCTGCTTGTGATTGTTGAACTGCTGGTGTTGCTGCATCGAATACTCTATTATTTCTTTTGTTTCACTACTCTTTTCTGGGATTGCTTGTTTGGTGCTCGACCATCTGTTGGTTTTCTTTGTTCTGGAAACTGTTGCTGGTTGTCTGTGGACTGTGGAAAACACTTGTGGTTGTTGGTTTGTTGCTGTGTTGTTGCTGTGTATCTGCTGTTGCTGTGTTTGTTGCATACTACCCAGCTGATCATTCCTTTCTTCTTTTGTTCTCTATACCAGGTACACAACCAATACACTGTCAAATGTAATTGGAAAATTGAGCATGAATACAAAAAGAAAAGACCTGAAGTTGACTTTCATACATAGATTGTTACATTAGATATCATGTACTGTATAATAATTTTCATTCCTGTGTTGACAATAGAAGTAGCCTGTATGCCCAGTGTATATCAATATAGATTAGCTGAATGATAGTTTATATATGTATGCTGATAGGTGAAAATATTCCCAATGAAATAGGTTGTATCTTAGACTTAGTTTAACTTTGTAGTATGTCCTTTAATGTAGGCCAAGCATGAAAATCGTACTCTACTAGTTAAGTTCTTTCCTTTCTGATAAACTGCTTCATATAACTGGTAAACCATGTTTTAAGACAAAGAACACGGAGACTGCAATCTCAACCTCACGAAGGTCGAGCCCAGGTCAAAATAGACCAAGCAGGCCTGCATCGAACAAACAATGGCCCAGGTCTGGTCCATCACGCATGGGCTGGATTTGGGCCCTTAATTTTTGCTCGGCTGACTGTGTACGTGGCCGTGCTTCTGATTTTGTGCAAGCACTCGGAATTTTGTATAGATAACTTGCAAGCATGTAATTAACTAGGGCTATCTACTGTTTTCAATTAGTAGAGACAAACGCGACAAGAAACGTAGTTGCTATAGGATATCCTTTTAAAATAAGGACGAGATGAGCCTCGACAAAAAAATAAAGAAAAACGCACAAATTGCGGGGCCCTTGTTAAATATATATATGTTGAAGCATTCAGTCCCTAAGGTGGGTCGTTTAGCAAATCTCACGACCCTCCCGGAATAATAACGCGATAGCCTCTTTAAGCGCGTATTTAATAATTTTACCTTCTTAAATTTGGGTGCGCATTTATGTGACCCAAATCCAAATCTCGACGGATTCGAAATTTGTTTCTAATCACGGGTACATTGATTGTGACGTGGTTCGAGATGCATGTCCATGACGTCGCAAATTCCTTTTAAAAATAGAACGAGACGAGCCTCGACAAACAAAATGTACAAAGCTGCGGGGCCCTCTAGATGTATGTATATATTAAAGTATTTAGAATTCGGGATATGCCGTTTAACGAATTTTTACGACTTTCCCCAAAATAACAAGACGCTAGTTGCTTTAGGCGCGCCTTTAACAATTTATTTTCCTTAATTCGGGTGCACATTTATGTGACCCAAATCCAAATCTCAACCGAGTCGAGATATATCGATAACCACGGGTACATTGATGTAACGTGGTTCGAGATATGTTTTCACGACGTTGCAATTCTCGTAAAAATAATAATAATGACAAAAGCGGTTAAAAGATAAAATTTGCACATGGTTCATAATTGTATTTAAAATCAGATAAATAAGCCGAATATAACAGTTGAGCGACCGTGCTAGAACCACGGAACTCGGGAATGCCTAACACCTTCTCCCGGGTTAACAGAATTTCTTATCCGGATTTCTGGTACGCATACTGTAATATGGAGTCATTCTTTTCCTCGATTCGGGATTAAAATTGGTGACTTGGGACACCCTAAATCTCCCAAGTGGCGACTCTGAAATAAATAAACAAATCCCGTCTCGATTGTCCTTTAATTGGAAAAACTCCCTGTACCCTCGCGGGTACATAAAAAGGAGGTGTGACAGCTCTGGCGACTCTACTGGGGAGTTTACCCAGAACCACTGGTTCAGGGTTAGAAATTCGAGCTTAGATGAATTGTTATATTTGGTTTTATCTGATTTTGTTACATGATACATGCCTAATGTGCTAAATGATGCTTTTACCGCTTTGATTTATGTGAACTGTATATAAACTGTGCCGAAACCCTTCTCTTCTTACCTCCGGGGAGAAGCTCGCTGGTCGAGACTCCCTATTCTGTTAGTGTCAATACCTGAAATAAGAAAGAGGCCGGACAAGTTACAAAGTCGGACGATCCCGCGGGTCCCCGGTACGTAGCCCCCTCCTCGACTCGAGTTGTCCGCTCGGGTACACAGTCTAGAACAAATACCCAGGTTGTGAACCTAGTATAACGAAACTTCATGCCGGATCCCTAGTAGGAACGCTTATTTGCATCATGTTGCATTTGACTTAGGGGACTCAACACAGGGGTTGGGTCCGTCTAGGACTAGCAACCTGAAATGAAAAGACCATCCTGCTGCATCCTATTTGTTTTGCGCATCTATTTGCTTCAGTTCCGCATGCTGACCGGTTTCTAAAAATAAAAGGGAAAAATAGGAGCGTAGGGAGATAATTACTTCTTTTGGAAAAACCAATGTCCGAGTAGTGTCGAAAATAATATAAAAATTACTTCTAGTTGGATTTTTTTTTTAAAAAAAATAATAATAATAATAATAAAAATTTTCTTTTTATCACTTTCAAAATCAAAAAAAAAAAAGAGAAGGTATTTATTTAAAAGTAAAAAAAAACGGAAAATTCATAATTCAAAAATGTTGTTTCTTTCGTAGTACCCCTTTTATAAACTCAGACTAATAGTCCAAATATTTCCTAAAAAATAAATATTTTCTTTAGTCTTTATCTCTTTTCAAAAGAAAAAAAATAATAAAAAATATATATTCTCGTTTTCTAGGTTTATTTGATTTTCTCTATTCACGATATCCCGAACTACGCCGGTTTGATTCTCACCGGATGTGAGATACGTAGGCAACCCTAGTCGGGTCCAACCCCATTTTTGCTAAAATAGCCAAAATAAATAAATAAATAAATAAAAAAAAAAAGATGTGTCAAATTTTAAAAGTCATAAATAAGTCAGGTGATGCTGTTTTATCATAAATAACCGAATGTTCCCGAAAAGGGACGCCGGAAGGCTGACTTTGCATAAACAGCCACCTTTGGGTCTTGTTTAGCATTTTTGTCCAGTTGACCCACACAGCCTTAAAATCTTCGTCCCCGAAGTGTTTAAAGGCCGTGTTCAAAACTTGATCCCCTTTGTAAAATATTTTTGAGTCAAGTCATTTTGTTAAAATCACCTTAATAAATGTGCAGGATGAGCACGATGCAAAATGAACATTTTTCAATAATGACCAAAATCCCTGTCAAGTTACGGCTATGGTGGAATGATCTAGGTGTTGAAGGACAAAATGAGGTCAAGAAATATCTGAAAGGTCTCGTGGGTTTGTTGGAAATCCAGCCTCGGGGAGATATCATAAGAGCTTTGGTTACCTACTGGGACCCGGCACACAATGTTTTCCATTTCTCTGATTTTGAACTCACCCCGACTTTGGAAGAAATGGCCGGGTACATCGGGAATGCTGAACTTCCGTTGAGGCAAAAATACTTGGTCGCCCCAAGAGTTGTCACGGTACATCGGTTCCTAGATTCATTGAAGATACCCAGAACGGTCCACAACCCGGATCTGGCAGCCGGATTTTGTACTCCATGCTTCATATATGATAGGTACGGTCATGAGGGGGGATTCAATAATCCAATCAACAAACTGTGCAGCAAAGGTGTTCGTCAGAAGTGGGACAAACACAGACGGGTAGCTTTCATGATGATGTTCCTGGGCCTTCTGGTATTTCCAAGGAAAGACGGAAACATTGATTTGAAGATATCCGGGGTCGTCAGCACTTTACTCACGCAAAATGACAGTACTCTCGCACCTATGGTGGTATCTGACATCTTTCGAGCTCTTACAGCTTGTAAAGCTGGGGGAAATTTCTTCGAAGGTTGTAACTTGCTCCTACAAATATGGATGACCGAGCACCTCTGCCATCATTCCGAGATTTTGAGCCATGGTTCCCCAGAAAAGACTTGCATAGAAGAATTTTACACGAGAACCAAAGAGATCAGTTTGCCCAAAGGAGTCCTGGCATGGACCTCGTTCTTTCAAGCTCTTACTGCCAGCCAAATACAATGGACGCTAGGATGGTTGCCTGTTGATGAGATCCTATATATGTCGGCAGCTAAAACTCATTTCTTACTGATGGGGCTTAAGAGCATTCAACCTTACGCACCCTGCCGAGTTTTGAGACAGTTCGGAAGATGCCAGACAGTACCTCATGAGGAGGATCTTAGCACTCAAGCAGTTGAGATAAGTCCTAACGGACAATTCCCAGAAGCGAAGATTCGCCAAATCTGGAGTGAGTGTCAATATTTGAAATCAGATACTTGCGTGCGGGATCAAGCCAAAGGAGAGACGGCGCCAGGTTACCTTGCATGGTATAGAAGGGAATTTGAGCATGAAAGGCCGGCTAAGAGACCCCACATCCGGAATTTCACCGAATCATCGCAAAGGCAGTGGGATTGGTTAGCAAAGGAAAGAGGCTATTGCGCCGAAATCAGCAGGTTGAAGCGACAAATGGAAAGCTTGAAATATGAGCACAATGTGCAAGTTGCTACCAATCTGGGAGAGCGGAACAGGTTAATTCAGGAAAACGAAATGCTCAGAGCCCAGATCAAACAGATAAGGGTGGATGCGGATAAACAGCCAAGGCATCAATCAGACGAGCAGCTGATAAAAAGGCTAAAAAGTGAAATCAGGGAATGGCAAGATGGTTTGGAGAAATCCGAAAACGTCATAGTAAGAGCTCAGGGCACAGTGGGATACAAGAGCAGATAAGCATCGCCGATACCTGAATCAATTGGAAGGCGACCACGAGAAAACTGTTGCTAAAATGAAGAGAGAGATGGATACACTTGAAATCAAAGCAACTAATCAGGCCAAGGATCTCCAAATTGAGAGCAGATACTGGTACGACTTGTTGGCCCGAATGAAGTTAAAAGTACGGCAACTGAAGAATCAGCATATCCAGGATGCTCAGGTATTCAAGATATGCAGCGATCAGATAAAATGCCTACTTATAAAGAAGAAGCAAACCAGAAATAGGATCAAGGCCATTGCCCATGCCATCACCCGACGATGTCTACGATGTGAGAACATGACCAGCGTTACCATCCTCTCGGCAGTGATGAGTTATGTCAAGCAGACCATGCATGAGCTAGAGCAACTTGAGAGGGATCTCGCACCTAGGACCGCGGTAAGGCCGAACGACGCCCCGCGGACACCAATTTTCAAAACCATAATGTACTCATAAGTCAAAGTCTGTATCTTAGCACTTTTTGCTTGTTTTTTTTATCAGGGTGATTTCTGGTCTATTTTTGAGTCTAGGCTTATTTTCAAAGTTTGCTCTTTCGTTTGCAAAATGTAGTTTGTAATAGGCCATTTCAACAATAAAAGGTTGTTTGCTTTTATGCTCATTTGTGCAGAACTACGTCTGGTTTGATTCGCGTGGGGACGTGATGCGTAGGCAATCCCCATAAGATTCGACCGCTCTTAATAAAGAAAGAAGAGAAAATACAAAAATAAATAAAAAGGGAACAAATGAGCAAACCGGGATGACGCATGTTGTTCGAAGCGAAGCATGTAGAAACGGTTAACTGCCTAGGAGCATTGCATCCTCTATGTGTTGTGATCAAATCTGTTAAGCTCTAACGCTAACAAAGTTTGTTGTTGTCTGATCCAGACAAGTTAGTTGTTAAAGAACTCTGGCAACACACTCCTATCAAACCAGATCCAAAGGACCGATAGCAACAAGCATGACTACTTCAGAGAATAGTAATGAGGAAGAGAGGCCGATGAGCCAGTTGCTAAAAGAAGCGATGGAAAAGATTGAAAGGATGGGACTAGAGATGAATGCAATGCAGCTAGCCATAGCCAAAACACAAAAGAGCCCTGAAACACTGGGACACATGCCAGAATACCCTCACTCCGGCCCTTCCACAAGCCGCCCAAATCCCCTTTATCATCAAGAAAGAAGCCCTCATGATTCCCAAGCTCCACCACCCCATCAACCTCTCCCAACACCCAATATTCCCATTTTTGTGGGACCAACATCAGCCCCTTTGCAAAGAACGACCAGTGAGCCATTGTTTCAGGCTCACGATACACAATACTATCCCCCCGAGCCTACGTTTCATGCCCCCGAACCACAGGCTTACAATCCACATTTGGAAGTGCCGGCAGAGATTGAGAAGTCGGCTAAGGCCCCTGAACAGGATGAAGTATTGAGAAAGTTCAAAAGCCTGGAGCAGTCCTTCAGGAACTTGCACGGGCTGGGCAACCAAGTCAGCGTAGCATACAAAGATCTGTGCCCTTTCCCAGACGTCCAACTCCCGGCTGGGTTCAAGATGCCTAAGTTTGATTTATATGAAGGACACGGTGATCCCATGGCACATTTGCGGGGATTCTGTAGCAAAATGAGAGGGGCAGGCGGCAAGGATGAGCTGCTGATAGCTTATTTCGGCCAAAGTCTGAGCGGATCTGCACTGGAGTGGTATACCAGGCAGGATTCCAGTAGGTGGTATACTTGGGATGATCTGGCGCAGGCTTTTGCAGGTCATTTCCAGTACAATCTCAAGATAGTCCCTGACCGTCTCACATTATTAAGAACTGGGAAGAAACCCGGGGAAAGTTTTCGCGAGTTCGGGTTCCGCTGGAGAGAACAAGCAGCTAGAGTCGATCCTCCCATGAGAGAAGGAGAGATGGTGGACTATTTTTTGCAGACATTGGATCCAACCTACTTTGGCCACTTGGTGACAACAGTTGGAAAATCTTTCAACGAGGTGGTCAAGATAGGGGTCATGATAGAAGAGGGTCTGAGGTCTGACAAAATCTTGAACTATTCGGCACTTAAGGCCACGACCCAGGCTATTCAGAGCGGCACGGGAGGTGCGTTGAGAAGAAAGAAAGAAGAGGTTGCCACGATCTAGGCAGACAGTTGGTCCAGGGCTGGCAGGCCACACTACAACCAACCCAGTCCTCACAGTTCAAACTACCCATACAACCCACCACAAAATTTCTATCCACCTCGAGAACCACATTGTTCCGTACACCAGGCCCAAGTATACACTCAGCCTCCGGTTCGCCCGCAATGGCGCGCACCGGTTCCCCAGAACATATATACGCCACCACAAAACACCTACCCTCCACCAAGGGCGTATAGAAACCCTCCAGGGGCAGGCTTTCGGGGAAATCCAGATGCTAGGAATGACAGGTTGCGGAAACAGAGAACTTTCACAGAGTTGGGGGAAACCTACACCGTTTTGTTCCACAAGCTGAGGCAATTGGGTTTGGTTAGTCCTGTCCAGACTCGAGAACCAAATCCCCCACCTCAGAATTTGGATCGATCAATAAGTTGTGAATACTGCTCAGGGATGCTCGGGCATGACACCGAGAAGTGTTGGAAGTTAAGGCATGCCATACAGGATCTTATCGACACCAATAAGATCGAGGTCCAGGCACCGGAAGCTCCTAACATCAACCAAAACCCACTACCAGCGCACCACGAGACTCACATGATTGAGTTGGTGTATGAGGGAGGAGAGTTGAAAAAAACTTCACAAACAGTGATGATGATCCAAGCCGCCCCGAAGGAAGTCTCAACCAGTGGGGGAACGAAGGTACAGTCACAGGGAGAAAGCGTCAAGCCAGTAGTGATATTGGGAAAGAGCCCGTCCGCCATAACAAGCAAACCCGAGCCAAACAAGTTGGTAATATCAGGGGTTCCGCCCGCACCTGCTGTTGTGTTAAAGGGGGCATATAGAGAACTGGTCACCGTAAAGCCTGTAGTTCAGCTGCCGATGATTGATAGCAAGGCTGTGCCTTGGAAATATGAAAAGGCGGTGGTGATGTACAAAGGAAAACAGGTAGAAGAAGTTAGTTGTGAAGCGCAAGGACTGACTCGATCAGGTCGATGTTTTGCTCCGGTGGAGCTAAGAAGAACCAACCCAGTTGCAACCAAGAAACCTATGTCCGAAGAAGAGGCTGAGGAGTTCCTGAGGAAGATGAAAGTGCAGGACTACTCCGTGGTCGAACAGCTGAGAAAAACACCGGCCCAGATCTCGTTGCTGTCATTACTGATCCATTCTGAGGAGCATCGACGGGCTTTGATGAAGATATTGAACGAAGCTCATGTACCCAATGAGATTTCTGTAAACCACCTGGAAACCATTGCCAGCAAGATTTTCGAGGTGAACATGGTAACATTCTCAGATGATGACCTGCCAATGGAAGGTACGGAGCATAATAAAGCTTTGTACCTAGCTGTCAAATGTGAAGACTCGGTGGTAACTCGAGTACTGGTGGATAACGGCTCAAGTGCCAATATTTGCCCACTATCTACCCTGAATCAACTAAAGATCGACCACGGAAGGATCCACAAGAACAGTATCTGTGTCCGAGGGTTCGACGGAAACGGAACAGCCACTGTGGGGGATGTTGTACTTGAACTGACCATCGGTCCAGTCCTGTTTACCATGGAATTCCAGGTGTTAGACGCCACAGTATCTTACAACCTGCTGTTAGGACGACCATGGATTCATGCAGCCAAGGTGGTGCCCTCCACCCTACATCAGATGGTGAAGTTCGAGTGGGAAAGACAAGAGGTCGTGTTACACGGCGAGGATACAACGTGCACCATGGGCGGAGCCATCGTACCTTTCATAGAGACCGCTGATGACAAAGGTCCTTGGGTCTACCAGATTTTCGATACAGGATCGGCCAACAAAATTTCTGAAGGAGAAATCATCCCGCACCCTAGGGTAGCTGCCGCAACAGTCATGATGGTCTCAGAAATGCTGGGTAATGGATTTGTGCCAGGAAAAGGCCTGGGAGTCGAGCTTCAAGGGATTGTCCAACCTGTCTCCCTTCCTAAAAATCTGGAAACTTTCGGATTGGGGTTCAAACCAACCGCAGCAGATAGGAAGCAAGCGCGAAAAATGAAGAAGAGGGTCTGGTTTCTGCCTAAGCCGGTGCCACGTCTCTCAAGGTCTTTTGTCAAAGCAAGTGCCAGGGGGTCACCGGTCCCGAAGATTCTAGGACCAGTGATCGGTATAAATGAGGACCTAAATCAGAGTTTTGAGAGGCTATTCACTGATGTCAGTGTGGTAGAAGCTGGAGAAGGTTCCAGCAGAACAGAGATACAGTTTGTGGGGCCTGAGGCCAAGACCAACAATTGGACAGTTACTCCTCTTCCTGTCCGAGGGGAGTCTTGGTAGTAGGCTTTGATTTATGTTTTGTGTGTTTTGTTTTGTCCGGATTATTCCAGGGTGTAATCCAAATTTTACGTTTGTCTTGTAAAAGTGTGAACCCTTTTATCCCGCAAGTTTAATAAAGTTCTCTCTTTTGTCCTATTTTAATTTTTGTTTTGTTCTTTTTTCTTTCTGAACAGTTCTCTTTTTACTGGTTCTAATGACATGACATGCACAGCGGATCTTCGACCTAGTCTAATAAATCAATCTGAATCCGACTCAATGATGCGAGAGGTCGTTTGTGACGATGAATCTGAATGTGACGAAGGTGAAGCCTTCGAAGAGATAAACCGAGAACTGTGCCAATTTGAAGAGAAACCCAAGCCTAACCTAAATGACACTGAGGCTGTGAATCTAGGAGACGCTGATAACGTCCAAGAGACCAAAATTAGCATCCACATTGAGCCGAATGTCAGGGAAGAATTGATCAAAACCCTCATGGAATTCAAAGATGTTTTTGCATGGTCATATGACGATATGCCTGGATTAAGCACCAATTTAGTGGTTCACAAATTGCCCACTGACCCGGCATACCCTCCGGTCAAGCAAAAACTAAGGAAATTTAAAACAGAAATGAGTGTAAAAATCAAAGAAGAGGTGATTAAGCAGTTGCAGGCAAAGGTCATTCGGGTCACTCGATATCCCGAGTGGTTGGCCAATGTGGTACCAGTCCCAAAGAAGGATGGAAAAATCAGGGTGTGCGTCGACTACCGCAACCTCAACAAAGCAAGTCCCAAGGACAATTTTCCATTGCCCAACATCCATATCTTGATCGATAATTGCGCTGGGCGCGAGATCGGATCCTTTGTAGATTGCTATGCGGGTTATCATCAGATCCTAATGGACGAGGAGGATGCGGAAAAGACAGCATTTATTACGCCATGGGGAACTTACTGCTATCGGGTAATGCCGTTCGGATTGAAGAACGCCGGGGCAACATACATGCGAGTAATGACTGCTGTGTTTCATGACATGATACACAAAGAAATAGAAGTGTACGTCGATGATGTGATCATCAAATCTTGGCGTCAGGAGGACCATGTAGCAGACCTAAGGAGATTTTTCCAAAGACTCCGAAGGTATGATATCAAGCTTAACCCGGCCAAATGCGCATTCGGGGTTCCATCAGGAAAGTTGCTAGGATTCATCGTCAGTCGACGGGGGATTGAGTTAGACCCATCCAAAATTGAATCCATCCGAGATTTGCCACCGCCAAGGAACAAAACAGAGGTAATGAGTTTGCTGGGTAGACTCAATTACATCAGCAGGTTCATCGCTCAACTCACCGCAACTTGTGAGCCCATATTTCGGCTACTGAGAAAGGATGTTGCGGTAGGTTGGACGGCAGAGTGTCAGGAGGCCTTCGACCAAATCAAAGGGTATCTGTCTAATCCACCCATATTGGTCCCGCCTAAGCCAGGGAAGCCCTTAATTCTTTATCTGACGGTCCTGGAAAATTCATTTGGTTGTGTGCTGGGGCAACATGACGACACAGGAAGGAAGGAGCAGGCCATCTACTATCTTAGCAAGAAATTCACAGTACATGAGGTCAAGTACACTCAACTCGAGAAAACATGTTGCGCCCTAACTTGGGTAGCTCAGAAGTTGAAGCACTACCTGTCTTCATATACTACTTATCTCATATCCCGTTTGGACCCATTGAAGTATATCTTTCAGAAACCTATGCCCACGGGAAGGTTAGCAAAATGGCAAATTCTGCTCACAGAGTTTGATATCGTCTATGTGACGAGGACAGCCATGAAAGCCCAGGCGCTGGCCGACCATTTGGCAGAGAATCCCGTTGATGAAAAGTACGAGCCCTTAAGAACGTACTTTCCCGACGAAGAGGTAATGCATACAAATGAGATGGAATTAACTGAGGAACCGGGTTGGAAGCTTTTCTTCGACGGAGCTGCAAATGCAAAAGGGGTTGGAATAGGAGCAGTACTCATTTCTGAAACAGGACGCCATTATCCTGTTACGGCTCAACTACGCTTCTATTGCACCAATAATATGGCCGAGTATGAAGCTTGCATTCTGGGTCTGCGCTTGGCTGCTGACATGGATGTCCAAGACGTCTTGGTCTTGGGAGACTCGGACCTCTTGGTACATCAAATTCAGGGCGAATGGGAAACACGAGATCTAAAGCTCATACCATACCGACAATGCTTGCATGATCTGAGCAAGCGATTTCGATCGGTGAAGTTCAAACATATCCCGAGAGTTCACAATGAGGTTGCGGATGCCTTGGCCACCTTAGCATCAATGCTGCACCACCCTGACAAAATGTATGTTGATCCTCTGCACATCCAGGTCCGTGATCAGCACGCTTACTGTAATGCCGTAGAAGAGGAGCCAGATGGCGAACCCTGGTTTCATGATATCAAAGAATACCTCGGAATGGGGACATATCCAGAACAGGCCTCTGGAGACCAAAAAAGAGCCCTTCGGCGTTTGTCGAATGGTTTCTTCCTCAGCGGAGGAGTGTTGTACAAAAGAACCCCGGATTTAGGATTGTTGAGATGTATAAATGCCGGTCAAGCCACGACGGTTATGGCAGAGGTACATGCTGGAGTTTGTGGGCCACACATGAGCGGATATGTATTGGCAAGGAAAATCCTTCGAAGAGGGTGTTATTGGCTCACCATGGAACACGACTGTATCACTTTCGTAAGGAAATGCCATCAGTGCCAGATACATGGAGATCTGATCCATTCTCCGCCAACAGAGTTACATACGATGACAGCACCCTGGCCGTTTGTAGCATGGGGCATGGATGTCATTGGACCTATCGAACCAGCAGCATCCAACGGCCACAGGTTCATTCTTGTGACCATTGATTACTTCACCAAATGGGTTGAGGCTAAAACCTTCAAGTCGGTAACCAAAAAGGCAGTGGTGGACTTTGTTCACTCCCATATCATCTGCAGATTTGGAATCCCAAAAGTGATCATCACGGATAACGGTGCGAATCTTAACAGCAGCCTGATGAGAGAGGTATGCCAACAATTCAAGATTACCCACCGCAATTCCACCCCATATCGTCCCAAGGCGAATGGAGCGGTCGAAGCAGCCAATAAGAATATCAAGAAGATACTGCGAAAGATGGTGGAAGGATCCAGACAATGGCACGAGAGATTACCCTTTGCTTTGCTGGGTTACCGCACTACTGTCCGGACTTCCATAGGTACAACTCCTTATTTGTTGGTGTACGGAACTGAAGCTGTAATACCGGCGGAGGTCGAAATTCCATCCCTCCGGATTGTCGCTGAAGCCAAGATTGATGATGATGAATGGGTCAAAGCTCGGTTGGAACAGTTAAGCTTGATAGACAAGAAAATATTGGCGGCAGTGTGCCATGGTAAGTTGTACCAGAAGAGAATGGCAAGAACATACAATAAGAAGGTGCGCCCTAGGAAGTTTGAAGTAGGGCAGTAGGTATTGAAGAAGATCCTCCCGCATCAGGTCGAGGCAAAAGGCAAATTCGCCCCAAATTGGCAAGGGCCTTATATCGTGACCAGAGTATTGTCCAACGGTGCTTTGTGTTTGACAGATATCGAGGGGAGATGTGTCGACATGGCTATCAATTCTGATGCAGTCAAGAGATATTATGCGTAATTTCTTTAATTATGGCAATTATTGGTTCGTTTGTTTGTATTTGGCATTTATTGGATAATGAGATGACGGAGGCAATTCTTTCTTCTATCCAAACACTTTTAACCATTGCTTCCCCTTTTGAGCCTTAAGTTATTCTTTCATACCCCTCTTTTGGAATCACTAATGGAAAAGACATGGAAAAAAAGAAAAAAAAGAAAAGAAAAAAAGAGAGAAAAGAAAAGAAAAAAAATCTTTAAAGGAAAATGAAAAGAAGGAGAAAGAAAAGAAAAAAAACAACAAAGAAAAAAGAAGATAAAATCATAAGAAATACAAAACCGTGGGAACTACGTTTGACCTGATTCCTCAAAGAGGATACGTAGGCGCCTCACGGCTCGGTCATAGTGTGCATCACAGTGTATATAGGATGCATAATGTACATAGTGTGCATAATAGGCACAGTGTGCGTAACGCACGTAGCTCAACCTAAGTGTAAAAATAAGATTCCCCAAGCAAGAAAACTGGGGCAGAGGTTATGTTTTAAGTTCCAACAAAGGTTTGATTCCAAAAGTTGTAGCACATCACCCATCAAATTATTTTCATTTTTATAGCCTTTCTTTAGCCCCACACCAAAACCAACATCAACGTCCAAAAGACCTCCCGATCAATGTCCAAGAGATGCCAAGTCAGGCAAATAAGGCCGAGAATAATACACCGATCACCAGCAAAGAAGAGGATCGTAAGACTGGGAATGAATTGATGGTCAAAGGAATCTCCAGAAGAGAGGGTCGTATCAACAACACCCCGATTCCTCGAAAGAAATAAAATGAGAGAGTCTTATCGGTGAAAACCTTCACAGGCACCGAAAGGCGACGTAAGATGAGGGATATAAAATGAGAGAGTCTTATTGGTGAAAACCTTCACAGGCACCGAAAGGCGACGTAAGATGAGGGATATAAAATGAGAGAGTCTTATCGGTGAAAACCTTCACAGGCACCGAAAGGCGACGTAAGATGAGGGATATAAAATGAGAGAGTCTTATTGGTGAAAACCTTCACAGGCACCATAAGGCGCCGGGAGATGAGAGAAAGAGAGAGTCTCATTAGTGAAAACCCCTCGAAGGGCACTATGAGGCGACAAGACAGATCAACAAAAAGCGACCACATTCGCAACGAAATGGACACTCATTTATCATCCCCAGCAAGTCAGACCATCGGGCAAGTCGATTGATATGAATAGACTGGGTCGGGAATCTATGGTGCACGTCATGATCACGGGGACCAGTCATGTCCTCCAGATAAGTTCTTCTGAGTTTCTTCTCCCACCAAATATTGGTTCAGAAATATTTTCTCCTTTTTCTATCTTTTATTTCTCTTCCTAAAAATTTGTCTTAAAAAGGATTTTTTTCAAAGCTTACTACCAGAGACCGAAGGGGAATTCATCCAATGCAGGATAACTCAAACAGTCTTAAAGGCCGGCCCCAAGCAATGCAATGATCGTGTCTCGCAGTTTTTGGAGGAAGTAAGCTCCAAAGGGAATGGTTTCGGGAGTAAAAGCAGATTCCCACAGCATGTGCTTAAAGAGAAAGCAGAAAAGGGAACAAATTGAAAACCAGCCCCAGCAGGCTAGAGACCCCCAGCAGGCAATTTTGTCCACTAACCAATTATGGGGACATAGAGCAAGAAAAGGGGAAGAGAGGAAAAATCATCCGCCGGAAAGGCACCCTCTACCACCACGATTAAAACTAATTAAATCCTTTTGTCTGTTGCAGGAAAACAAAGGATTGATGATGGCAGCGAGATGCAACGCCAGGGAAATCACCAAAAATCGGGGCAGAAAATTTTCTGCCGATTGTCAAAAATTTTCTCGGAAGAACGGGGAAACAATTTCAAATACATTTAAGTTCTAGGTCGCCCACCAGTATAATGCGGGAATACATTTAAGTTCTAGGTCGCCCACCAGTATAATGCGGGAATACATTTAAGTTCTAGGTCGCCCACCAGTAAAATGCGGGAATACATTTAAGTTCTAGGTCGCCCACCAGTATAATGCGGGAATACATTTAAGTTCTAGGTCGCCCACCAGTAAAATGCGGGAATACATTTAAGTTCTAGGTCGTCCACCAGTATAATGCGGGAATACATTTAAGTTCTAGGTTGCCCACCAGTATAATGCGGGAATACATTTAAGTTCTAGGTCGCCCACCAGTATAATGTAGGAATACATTTAAGTTCTAGGTCGCCCACCAGTAAAATGCGGGAATACATTTAAGTTCTAGGTCGCCCACCAGTATAATGCGGGAATACATTTAATTTCTAGGTCGCCCACCAGTATAATGAGGGAATACATTTAAGTTCTAGGTCGCCCACCAGTATAATGCGGGAATACATTTAAGTTCTAGGTCGCCCACCAGTAAAATGCAGGAATACATTTAAGTTCTAGGTCGCCCACCAGTAAAATGCGGGAATACATTTAAGTCCTAGGTCGCCCACCAGTATAATGCGGGAATACATTTAAGTTCTAGGTCGCCCACCAGTAAAATGCGGGAATACATTTTAAGTTCTAGGTCGCCCACCAGTATAATGCGAGAATACTTTTAAGTTCTAGGTCGCCCACCAGTAAAATGCGGGAATACATTTAAGTTCTAGGTCGCCCACCAGTATAATGCGGGAATACTTTTCAGCTCTAAATTTTGGAATCAGTAACCCCACCTAAAGGCGGAAGGTTACAACAGAGACCCCCAAGCAGGAAACAATAAAATCTCCAGCACCAAGGAGCGGAAGGCTGCAAAAGCAAGTGCGCGATTCAAAAGGAAGAAGGAACGCGTCTCAGAAGAAGCAGTTGGGAACGTTATAGCATGCCCAACATAACGATTTTGATGAAGAAAGCCATACCACTGAAGAAACCATGGAAAGGCTTAAAGAAGAGGGCTATGTTCCCAGCAGATCAAGCGAAGTGATGAAAACTGGTATTCAGAAAAGGCGAAGGACCAGTATCATCCCCCCAAGTTCACAAAATAAAGGCATCAGAGGAAAGCGCTGGCCGACAAGAAAGCAAGGCAACAAGAACCAGTCGAGGATAGATGAGATCTCATGATCCATAGTCTAGCTTAGCTTCTTGTTTTTCCTTTCAGACAATGTAACAAGGAGATCAGTGAGCAGTAGCATCCTACAGCAGCATACAACAGCGCACAACAACAGCAAGCAATACAGTCACACGGTAGTCCCAGCTACCAAAATTTCCCGAACTACATTGACCTGATTCCTGTTCAGCCCAGGATATGTAGGAAACCTCTGAAGCAAAGGTTCGGTCAAATCTTTTTCAAAAAATGCTTCACACGGAGTACTCGGATGAGCAAAAATCGCCCGCTTTATCTTTTCGCGAAAACCCTTCGTGTCTTCGTGCAAAGAGGGGCAGCTGTAAGCACGTGATTTTTGCTTCACGGACAATCGCTCCAAAAGAAAACAAAAATAGTGACAAATGACTCCGTTGTACAATTCTTTCGATTTTTCGTGGCATGTGATGTTTAGTCATTTGTGGTTCGGTCCATGTTGCATTTGATCTTATCAATCAAAATACAAAGTATGTCTGTCATGGTAATCAAACCGTAATTCGGTCATTGAAAGAAAATTCAAAAAAAATATATATATGTGCATCGTCCGTTCTAGGTTGTGATTTAACTTGCTTAAACATTTTAATTTGGCGTGATATTGGTGTTGAAGTGTTACATTGTTGTTTGTTTTAATTTCATTTGTTTTATTATTTATTTGTTATTTTTCATTTTTGTTTTAAAATTAGAAAACAAAGAAAAGTGATAAAAATTGATTTGGGCCCAAGAAATGAAACAAAATAGGCCCAAAACCACGTCCAAGGACCCGATCCAAACCAGGCCTGCCCAGGCACCTCCCAAAACGACGCCGCATCAGGCGTCTGATCTGAGCCATTCAAACACACCTATCCAACGATCCACATACACACCCGTAACCCGACCAATTTAGCCGGTCCAACCCAACCCATCACTTAAACCCAAACGACCCCGTTTTAATACCAAACGACCTCGTCTCACCCCTCACCATCAGATCCAAGCCGTTGAGATCATCTGATCCAACGGCTCAGATCTAAACCCCTAGACCATATATAAGCTTTCTATCACACCCCACGCCCCCTATTCGAACCCCCCTTCACTCATCTCCTTCCCCAAAGCCTGAAACCCCCCAAACCCTAGCAGCCACCCTGATTCCCCTTTCACCAGAACCCGGCGGCATGAACGCTGATGACCCCCTCTTGAACACCCTAAGACCCCCTCACTCTCCTGAACATGGATTTGTTACTCTCTAGCCTCAAATCACCTCCCATCGTCTCGAATCTGGATTTGAAGATTCGAGACAAAACTCGATCTATGCCAAACCTCACCATCTTCATACCAGACACTCCCCTGACCTCCCTCGTGACCAAACCAGGCCTGGTTTGGTCCGAATCTACCCACAACTTCTAAAAAACCAGATCTGAAAATCCAGACCTTAGAACACATGAACCTGGGGAATCCGGCTAGCCTTAACGGGGGTTTGAGGTCTAATAGACCTTAATCAAGGTGTTCTCATGTGAGAACACCCTGATTAAAGTTTGTTCGGCCTCAAAGGGTCAAAGTTGAGTCAGATTTGGTTCAGTTTTGTTTGGACATTTTTTGGTAAGTTTTCTTTTCCTTTTTGTTTTATTCAACTGCTAGTTAAGTTGTCAGCATGTTTCGTTGTGTATGTTTGGTTATTTTCTTTTGTTATTTTCCATTCGGATTTCTTCCATCTATGTCAAAGACCTTTTATTGGGTTCAGTTGATTTTCTGTGTGTTCTGAATGTATTCTGTGGTATACATGATCGTCAATTAAATTAGTCGTCAAATGAGTTAATTCATATAGGTTCCCAGTGATTGAACAAAGTTGTCTGAAGTCATTCGGGACTCTATACGTGTTGTTTATATGAACGATTGATTGTTATGTGTTACGATTAATATAGTCGAATCGATGTATGTCGTCAATTAGTTTCAGTCATTAATGGTAACAACTTGATCCGTGTTGTTTATTTCTACTGTGATCGTATTTGAATCCCATTAGGAACTGAATTGTATTGCCTATTGGTTTTGTTCAAAGTTGAATTAAAAGAACATCTAGGGGGTAGGTTATAATGGCAGTTCAGACTTTGAGCTTAAATGGATGCCATGTTCACTTAGTTCAGATGGTGGGCAGCATACGTATGGTCAGTTGTTTTGGATTAAAATAGCCTGACAGCACATGCTGTCAGATTATATTCCTGCTGCCCATACTTTGGTTAAATAAACAAGAGATTAGGACACTTTAACAACAAAAAGAGAGAGGGGCTGTCAGGGATTTCATGGGAGTTTTGTTATTTAAAATGAGTGAGTGGAAAAACAACAGGGAGGGGGAATTTTGAGTGGTCAAACAGACTGTAAAGTGTTAAGGTTAGGCTATAAAAGAGGCAGACTTTCCATTAGAAGGGATTTTCTTTTGGAGCCGAAAAAGAGGAGGTTCTTCTGGAAAAAAAACTTAGTCTTGAGAGAGGTCTTGTGAGTTAAAGGAAACTGAAAAAATATAAGGAAATTTCCAGAAACACTGTAACCAAACACTGTCTGAAAACTACAGAAGAATTCATATTGGTCAAGCTGTCTTGGCCAAGTTCTGTTGTTTGCCCTGATTGAGCTGCTTGTGATTGTTGAACTGCTGGTGTTGCTGCATCGAATACTCTGTTATTTCTGTTGTTTCACTACTCTTTTCTGGGATTACTTGTTTGGTGCTCGACCATCTGTTGGTTTTCTTTGTTCTGGAAACTGTTGTTGGTTGTCTGTGGACTGTGAAAAACACTTGTGGTTGTTGGTTTGTTGCTGTGTTGTTGTTGTGTATCTGCTGTTGCTGTGT